>NC_047660.1:12972720-13273720 GCF_011762505.2 Arvicanthis niloticus | reverse complement strand
AAACAGGATTAATTGGGGTCAATGGGTTACAAACAACATAAAAAAAAAAAGAACAGGAATTAGAAAGGGAGATTTTATGGTGGGTCCTGGTAAACATTAGAGGAATGTGGAAATGATCAAGATCCATTGAATTCATGCATGAAATATATTCTCTTCATGAATAAGAACAAAAGTAATAGTTTATTCTGGCCCTCAGTTTTCTAGATTTCTGTCTACAATAGGCAGACTTTCTTAGCTACAGGAACAAATGCTAGGTGACATCAATAGTCATGGTAACCTGTTGGGAACCTGTTGGCCAGGAATAAAGATGCAAGTGCAAGAAGAGAAGAATGAGCAAGGAGAGGAGGAGCATCAGAAGAGAAGAGGGTTTGGAAGAGGGAAGAAGAAAGTTGTAATGAAAATTAGCATAGAGACGGGAATAGGTGCATAGGACCCTTTGGTATAGTCCCACCCAGACTCAAAGACTGCCTGAAAAATCCCATATCATAAAGGCCACAAGCCTTGCTTCCTTGACTAGATGCCTAAATTATCTCATGGCTGTTTGAGGGTTGCTAATTCAAAGCAGAGGAAATAAAATGGGATTTCATCAAGTTTCCAGAAGAGGACTGAAAATTCCTACCTTGCCTGACTTCCCATGTGCAGCAGCAGCAGAGTGGATAAATTTTATTGATCATAATTTTTTATTGATCATAGTGACCTAAAAGGAGAGACCACACAGTGTTGCAATTTTAGAACAAACAGACACAGATACATGAAGCCAAATTTTATCCTTTCACCATCAACACGAGGAATTCTTTTCTACAACAGAAAAAAATATTGTGAAGCATTTTACTCTAAATTTATTCATGTTTGCATTGTATTGTATAAAATTCTAATGTACAGACTATCTTACATGTGATTTTATGAAGATCAGCCTGGTATGATGCATATCAATTTCATACATGTTTTGCTTAAGAAATATCAATTTTAGAATCAAAATATTTCTATAACATTATAGATTTCACAGTACTCTGTTTAACATTACATAAAATATGTGCATTCCTTCATGTACATCTACTCCCCCCTTCCAGCTACTCTCATAACTTTTTCTCTGTCCCGAGAGTTCGCTAAACTTAGACATGGTAGGTACATCAATATGTAGTAAGCACTAACGTAACTTGCCATAAGGCACAATCCTTAGATTTCAACTAAACATAGTTCTAATAGTTAACACCATCATCACCAACAATTGAAAACATTGCCTCAGGAAGATATTATTATTCAAAAAGTTTTCATCTTGGTACACTTATAAATTTTAGTGGAATGTCACAATTAACAGTACAGAACTATATAATGTATTTTTTAGGAACTTGAATATCCTAGCTCATATGCCTATATTTTCAACTTACTACTCACAATGTATGTAATCTAATGAGGCTATACCAATCTAAAAAAATATAATTGTGGTGAAGGACTCATGTTATAAGATTTATCCCATTAGCTGTTCCTATACTTCTTTCCTAGAGCCATAAATCATAGTATAGAATGACAAGAAGGTAAGTTCTAATGTGAGGTAATTGTGGCTGAGAATATATATCAGGCATTAGTGCTTCCTGATCAAACATACCTCCCTGAATATTTATCCACACCATATATATAGAAATCTAAGTATGGAACTACATACCTACAATCCTATGAATGAGTTCTAGACCCAAAGGACTTGGTGTTTAGCTGGTCTAGCAGGAAATCCTATGAAACATTTCAGAGATAATTGTAGAAAACAATTTATAATAAGATACATGTAGGATAGTTTATACATTAGACTATCTTACATGGAAGATACATATAAGGTAGTCTATACATTAGAATTTTATATAGTACAATTACAGTACAATATGAACCTCTACTTGTTGAGCACATTATTAAATAAACACCTGAGTATGGATACACAGATACAGATAAATTATAATATTTCTCCTTAGAAACAACATAATTCTCAAGTTCATAATGGGACAAAAACTAACAATGTCTCATAAAACAGCGTATCAGGTGCCTCAAAGCTCCTGTCTATTCTTGTATTTTGTGAGATATTCTTGAAGGAACAAGGTAATTTCTTGCTAACTGCTCCCATTAAATCTCCTTGTAAAGTCTCTGTTATTAATTTGACAACAGGATCTCCAGTTCTAGGTACATATTTTCACATACTGCTTTACATATAAATGATTCACATGCACTTAAGATTTGTAAAATGTTTAGCTGTTACCCTCGCCAGTTTTCATGAAAACAGTGATTGACCTAGAATGTAGTAATTTCTCAACATAAAGACATACTCCCTTAAATAGTTCTTCACAGCTGGCTTTGATTTATTTTTCTCCGTACTAGACTAAAGTGTCCAGTAAACGTCATTATCATATAGCTCCTTACACAGAGCACTTCAATATAATTGCATCTCAGGAGTGATCCCTGGTTTTGAGTGAGCTACTGCAAAATATTTCCTATTTAAATGCATATTTAATCTATGCATTTTCCTATTTGCATGTAGGGAAGCTTTTTTTTTTTTTTTTTGCAGCCAACTAGAGACATTTTCATTCTGAATTTTTACTCTATTTTATCTAAATCTTAGAGGTTAAGATGAAAGAAGTGAGGAGGCTTCTAAAGTCACTCATATGAAATGTCCTATAGGTTTAGTCAAACATCTTTTTATGGTTAATTGGTTGATAACTAGATTGAATATGCAGTTGCCTAAAGGGCATAACTCTGACTACTTCTGTGAGGAAGCATTCATTTTCTTGATGTATTTGGTGTGGTTAGAACAACCTACTGCAGAGTAAGCACAATGTCTCACAGTGGCCAAGTACAAAAATTCTGAGGTAAAAGTTGGTTACCTTTTGCTCTTGTTGGTGAGTGCATCTCCACTTTCTTGCCCTTTTTTTCGGCTTCAACTTTCATTGACCTTGGAAGGTATTGCCTTTTCAATAAGAGGAAGGACTGCTATTAATCTAGGTCATTGTCTCTAGTTTTCCACTGGAGAAATACCCTGCCCCTCAGAAAGGGTAAAAATCAGATTATTAGTCTCTCCAGCTTGCAAACAGCTAATATGAGACAATAAAACCCTGATTCTGTGAGCTAGTCTAATAAACTCCTGGTAGTTGACCCTTTAGGAGTAAGATCCTTGCTAAAGATAGCATGGCACTAATGCTAGATATTAAGAATGTATATTCAATTTTTCTTTTGTTATTGGCTATTTTTATATTTATTTACATTATCCCCCTTCCCAGTTTCCCCTCCACAAATCCCCTATCTCCTCTTTTCCCTCTATGAGTGTGCTCCCCCACCCACTCACCCACTTCCACCTCAGTGTCCTATAATCCACTACACTTGCAAATCAATCCTTCACAGGACTAAGGGGCTCCCCTCCCATTGATGCCAGATAAGGCAATCCTCTGCTACATATGAAGCTGGAGCCATGGGTATATACTCTTTGATTGGTAGTTTAGTCCTTGGGAGCTTTGGGGGTCTGGTTGGTTGATATTGTTGTTTTTTCTCTGGGGTTGCAAACCCCTTCAGCTCCATCAGTCCTTCCCCTAACTTGTCCATTGGGGTTTGATGGTTGGCTGCATGAATGCACATCTATATTGGTCAGGCTCTAGCACAGCCTCTCAGGGGACAGCTATACCAGGCTAGTGTCAGCAAGTACTTCTTGGAATCAGCAATAGTTTCTGGGTTTGGTGTTTGCAGATGAGATTAATCCCTAGGCGGGGCAGTCTCTGGATGGCCTTTCCTTCAGTCTCTGCTCCACTCTTTGTCCCTGAATTTTCTTTTGACAGGAGCAATTCTGCATTAATATTTTTGAGATGGGTGGGTGGTCCCATCCCTCAACTGGAGGCCATGTTTATCCACTGGATATGGTCTCTACAGATTCTATCTCCCCTTTGTTGGGTATTTCATGTTATTAGTTAATTAGTTTCATGAATTAGTTTCATGAAATTAGTTAATGTCATTTGTGTTGGATCCTGGGAGCTCTTGGGTCCTGGCATCTGGGACTTTCTAGTGACTACCACAAGTTCCCCATTCCCTACTGCTACATACCTCTGTTCAAATTCCTGACCCTTTATATCTCTCCCCTGTCTCCTCCTGCATCTGATCCTATACCATATTTCCCAATCTCCTCTTCCCTCCCAGATCCCTCACTTCTTCTACAACCCAAGATTATTTTCTTCCCCTTTCTGGGCTTGAAACATTCACACTATGGCCTTCCTTCTTTTCTGGTTTCATATGGTCTGTGAATTTTATCATAGATATTCAGAGGTTTGTTGGCTAATATCTACTTATCAATAAGTATATAACATGTGTGTTCTTTTGTGACTGGGTTACCTCAGTAAATATTTTCTATTTCCATCCATTTGCCTATGAATTTTATGAAGTCATTGTTTTTAATGTCTGAGTAGTATGTCACTATGTAAATGTACCACATTTTCTCTGTTGGGGAACATCTGAATTGTTTCTAGTTTCTGGCTAATATAAATAAGGCTACTATGTACATAGTGGAGCATGTGTCCTTGCTATATGTTGGAGCATCTTTTGGGTATATGCTCAGAAGTGGTATAGCTGAGTCTGCATGTAGAACTATTTTCAATTTTCTGAAGAACTGCTATACTGAATTCCAGAGTGGTTGTACCAGCTTGCAATCCCACCTCATACCAGTCAGAATGGCTAAGATCAAAAGCTCAGGTGACATCAGACTCCGGTGAGGCTATGGAGAAAGAAGAACATTCCTCAACTGCTGTTGGGATTCCAAGCTGGTACAACCACTCTGGAAAATATATATTCCTTAACCTACAGTTTTGGGTGGTGTTATATGGGTCCCCTTTAGCCAATAACTAAATGAGATGTGACCCATTTTTTGCAGAGGATGTTTTACTTGGAGGACACAATATCTAGTTTGACACTCTATCTCACATTATATGGTCCCTCCATTTGAGTTAATTTCATATAAGAATATATGAGGAAACTTCTTGAGTAATAGTTCTATATAGTTTTTCAAAATGACTACAATGTTAGTTGTTCTGCCCCATGTTCTCTCCTTTACCTGCCTTTCTATAATCTACTTTACAATGGCTATGAAACACACACACACACACACACACACACACACACACACACACACACGCACACACACGCACACACACACACACATTTGGATTCAATCAAATCTCAATTTCACCTAATATGAAACTTTCTTTTTAGTTTTTAATATCTTTTAAAATAAAATGATATAGGTATTGAGGATTATGTCTTCAAAAAGAAGTATTTGAATTTGAAAAACCACATCATTTTTTATTTTTTCTAATTTATTTTTTTTAACAAACTGTTATGCCATTACAGAACAGAAGAAAGTAAAGAGAAAATGAATAGATGAAGTAGTAAGTATCCTTGCATCAGATAGCAGCAGAACAGGACAACATTCAGGTGTATTAGTACACATGCTGACTTTCAGAGTTCATGTCTCAAGTAGTACATTTTAGTATCATTTCAATGGATTCTCCCCATAGTTATCTGTTAGACTGCGTAATTTAACCCCTGTAAAACATGTAGTTTTCATCAACATTTTCTCACATTCTACACAGAATTCTTTTGTCTTCTATAAAGCGAGAATAGCAGATATTAGAAGACATTATTTTGAAAATATGTCTAAATATAAATGATTACATGTATTTCCACAGATATAACCTCTGATGTAACTGATTTACTTCACAGCTTCCAAAGTTAATTTCCCTGATTTCCCATGTTTGAGGAGAGAGAAGCATGGAACGTCTTTGTTTAAAACTGCAACATATGTGGGAATGGCACAAACATTGTAGAGTCTGTATATTTTACTGCATTTTCACAAACACATGGAAGCCTTGTGTAAAATGAGTTTCAGAGTAATCTTAAAGACTCACTTGGTATTTTCCAGTAAATGCAGGACAAAGGCTCTAAATTTATGCCCAGAGGCATGTAGTTATACTCACCCTTTCTGTATCATATTCATTTACAAGTTTGTGTGCACTAAACTTCAATGTTTATGTTTTACAAGCATCAGGTTATGTTTTTTTTTTTCCTGAACAAAGCCCTTGGGAAAATGTATAATGGCTACAGTTGAGCCAAAATCAACATGGAGATTTTCACTTAGTGGTCACATTTAAGTCCAAGTTGAAGAAAGGACTGAGAGGGTTGGAATATGCCAATCATATGCAATTTCCTCAGATAAACAGATTAGACAGTTTCCCAGAAGGTACTTAACTGTATTTCTTGAGTGCTGCTAGGGTTTGTATTTCTAGCATAATTCTCAAAGTTAATGTTAATCTTTCCCTTTCAAACAGATGTCTGGTCCCAGGCATATTTAATTGTTTTCAGAATTATGGTTTCTAAATTGCTTAGGTGATTTTGTAGAAAATTATGATTGGCCCACATTCTAATACAATTTTGTTTTCATTGAATCTTTTTGTATTTTGGAAAAATAATATGAGAAGAGAATCCAGTTTCACCCTGCTAAGGTCAGAGATGCATTACTCTATGCTCACTCAATGTATTTTCATTCACTCAAATCCATTACATTTTAACAGAAGCAATCAAGCTAAAAAGGGGTCAGTATGCAGAATGAAACATTATAGTTACCATCAAGACCATTTTAATTTAAGTAAATAGTTCTTTTCTCTCATAGAATACGTAAGTTATATAAACACTTTGAATTGAGCTAGCTGGAATCTTTTCATAAATAAATATAAAATACATGAAAATATAAATAAATATAAAAAGTTATGAACATTGAATGAATAAATATTAAAAACAAATTCCTATTTGCTGTTTTCTAAAAATATATTCATTAAAATTTACTTTCATTCTCATGCTTATGGGTCAAGCCTTATCAATGAAATTCGACATATAGTGATTTTTTTATTTTTCCATGGGCTTAGTTATATTTTGATACAGAAAACAGTTTTCTTTGAAGAATGGTTATCCGGCCTATAGTTTACAATGTTAAAGCTGTAATTTACTTTCTTTGATTCTGTTGCTTGCACATATTACTCCACCATGTAAACCTCACCTTCTTCATTCATGATATACAGACTACAGTAACATTCATATGTCCAGCACGTGAGTGATGAGTTGAATCAGTTAGTATAGGATAAGGGAAGTTTATATAAATAGATGCATATCTCAAAAAAAAATCTAAGTGATCATAAAGATTTGATAAAGATTCCAGATTTCTAAAACTAAAAGTGGAAAGTATGTATTTGAAAATGAGTGACTAGTGGGTATGTTCTTCCCTGTGGAAAACTATTTCTCTCACTTTAGAATTCCTTAGTTGTCTGTAGATCTTTATGTCGGTTTAAAACCGCCACCTCAGAATCACTTCAACTCCCAAGTCCCATCTATCTTAGCATGCCCATTATTGTTTTACACACACATATACAAACATATTTGAAACAACACTTAATGAAAAAAGAGACAGTGATTTGGCTTTGCCCCTCTGGTTGCTTCACTGGGGGTAGTAAGCCCAGCATCTCCTCTGGCAGCCCAGTTCAGTTGGCCCTAGAAGAAGAGGCACATATGATCAGGCCTGCGTGCTGGAAAGGTGTTCCTGACATTACTCTGCTGTGGGGTGGCATAGGTTCGATGCTTGTTGCGACCCCAGGTGGTAGTGTTAGTAAGCTACAACAGGCTGGTCCTTTCTGCCCTCAAATTTCTAGCTCCATTCCTCTTCATAATTACAATCAGCTCTATTTCTCTTTCTCTCCGACGTGAAAACCACATTCTCACATGTTGTGGAGACTCCCCGCTCCAACCTGCAGACCCCTGGATGACATCCTTCATCCATGCTGTGTGGTATGGGAGCAAGTTGTATTTGTGGACTATTTGGGCAGTCCACTGGAGAGCAAATCTGTGGGTGGCGTGGTAGTCCACAAGATTCTGTCTGTCTTCCCTTTCCCATGCTGCACTGCCTGAATTTGATTTGATTTGATTTTTATGAGTCCTAGGCATAAGATAACTTTGCCAACCAAACCAGACGTCAAGCTAAACTGAACAAAGAATTGGCATCTGATTTTCACTGACTAAGAACACACCACCAACAAGGTATTCCTTTGCCCATTGCCTGGGGGGAATCCTCCATAGTTTTAAAGTAATGATTATGTATTTATAATTACTAAATACATTGCTTTAGTTGCTGTTCTACTGATTTGAAGAGACACCAGGACCAAGAGAACTCTCATAAAAGACAGCATGTAAGTGGATGAAAGCAGACAGATATAATGCTGGAGCAGTAGCCAAGAGCCCAGTTTATAGGCATGATCCTGAGAGAAAGACACTTGGGCTAGTGTTGGCTTTTTAAACCTCAAAGATTACTCCTAGTGGCACACCTCCTCCAAAAAGACCAGATCCACTAATCCTTTCAGAGCCGTTCATTATTTGTGTAATAAGCATACAAATGTATGATTACATGTGGTATTTTCATTCAAAACACTACACTTTGATTGATACCTTAATATTCTGTATTTTATATTATAAGAAAGAGTATTTTAGAATAATAAATATGAGTGATATTTAATATACATAAATTAGGACATTTTATTCAAAATGTAAACAGATACCTAAGCCTATTTGTTTTCACAGTATGGTTCACCAAAAGATCTCTTAGCTAGAATGTGTGGGACAATTAAATTATCTAAGAATAGAATAGGCAATACAGCTGGACTGTAAAAAACATAAAATTAAACAAAAAATGGGTAGTTTAAATATAATGACCTAATTAATGGCTTGAGAATTGGGAGGAATGTTATGGAGTGCTTTCTTATGGACAGAATATGAGTTTTGCACAGAGCACTTCGTACACTATCATCACCAGCCCCAAAACAGCAACAATTAAGACAGTTATAATTCTATCATTAGGGGAATAAGAGATTTCAAACCCCTCCCTCAGCTGAGGATTAATTTCTGTTGCCAACAGGGGAAAGTCACTTGTCACTTTTTTTTTTTTTTTTTTTTTTTTAGCCTGTGACAGGATAACCATTCCCTATGTCTGGAGAAGCATAGAAGTCTTGAGTAAACATGGAAAGAGTATAGGAAGTAGTCCTTAGTGAATGTTTATTGCCAACATGGGCACAGACATCCAAGAAACATTGGCGTAGACTCACAGGAAACTGGAAATGCTTTTCCTTGCTGGGAGGCTAAGAGTGATGGCAAATTTGCCTTTGTCTGAGTGCAAATGTTGATGTGTGTACAAGTGCAAGTGTTTATGAATAATTGACCAGTATATCAAAACTACCAACTCCAGTATTTCTTTTTAGAATTTATAGTCTTGGACTACTTGCCTTACAGACATCTTTTATTGAGGCCAGCTATGACCTCCTACTGTGCTTTGCATAATAAACATTCTGTTAAGTTTTAGTCTGAAGTATGTTCTCTCCCTTAGGACCAGCAAAACCCAACCCAGATTTTCTATACTTGTCACTGAGTGTCTGTTTTCTTCATTGTCTCATCCCTCCAGTCAGATTTCCAGGACCAATCCTTATAGGACACAACTACCACTTGGTGTTACTATACACATCTAAATTTGCTTACCACTTCTTGGCCTTGGGGTAGGGTAAAATGGCAAAAACAGCAATAATATTAATGAAAGAAGATGTGAAGTCATAAGGCAACCAGGTTGATGGGCTTCCTGGTGGAAGATAACAAGGGTAAATATGATTAAAATATAATGTTTGGATGTATGAAAAATTTAAAAATAAATACAGAATATTATTTTAACATGTTTTCTCCCAGATAAAACTGCAAAAGCAAGTAATTTATGAGAAGTTTGAAGTTCTTTCCATCCTCACTTGTGATCATGTGGTTTTGAAGTCATATGTGATAGTTTTATTTTAAGGGCCATAGGGTGAGAGTATCACTGGATAGTTTTCACACATTTTGTAAATTATTGCATTATTATTTCTTGCGTTTCAGAGTCAAAACTTAGTCATCCCACAAAACAAATTAGTTTAAAAAACAACATAAAAGTTGTATATATATGACCAGTTAAAACTTAGCAATTTTTTATCAGGTAAAGGCAACTCAAATATTGATACTGTGTATCAATTTTCTTACCAAAAAAAACTTGGAATAAAACTTCAAATACTTGGATTTATACCTATTACAAAGACTATTAGCTAAAATGATGTCATCATTATTTACAAGAATTAAAAGCATTATCAATCAACATATAAAACAAATAAATATATGACTTGAATAAAAAATATGGATATATCATCCTGCTGTAAAATTTTAAATTATTTCAAATATTTACGAAAATACAAATGAAGTCATGGTGATTTATACTATTTGAAATTACACAGATTTATTAATACCTTATCTACAGGTAGAATCTGAAATAATTCAGGATTATGGGATGCATAAATTCTAAGAGAAGATACAATATATAGCAATGTGGATGAAAGGGTTTCACGAATGAGGATTAAATAAATTCCACAGATCAAAATATCACTATATTTCCTGTACTTTTAAAATTAACTAGAGGAGCAAATTATTAATATTTTTACCAGTTAAATAAATCATTATAAAACAAAACAAACAAGGACATGTATATATATATGAAGAGGGACATTTAGATACAGAAAAACAAAAGGGAAATAACAGAGGAACTTGAAGAGATAAATATGGGGAGAGATGGGAAAAAAGAGAAGAAAAGAGCAGTGGTAAATGCTACTCATATGTGAAATGATGAAATATTAAT
Source organism: Arvicanthis niloticus (assembly GCF_011762505.2). NCBI lineage: Eukaryota > Metazoa > Chordata > Mammalia > Rodentia > Muridae > Arvicanthis > Arvicanthis niloticus. The sequence continues at coordinate 13,262,970 of NC_047660.1, read as the reverse complement.
TAACTGGCCTGATAACTGTATGCTCCATTAAACAATCACACTAAGTCAAGTTATTCACAATATTATACTAAAATGAAGGCTAAAAGCCAATGGATATTATTCAAATATATACTATATATACATATACATGTTTAAAAGTGTTTTCTATACACACACATGCATATGTAAATATCAGACTGTTAAACTGTTGTGCATGGGAATGAAAAATCAAATTATCAAAATGATCATGTTTCAAAATTATTTTGGTCTTATTAGATTTTGATATAGACATGACAGGAAGATATATTCTTATCAGAATTCTGAACTAAGATTGCACATTTCACAATATCTATATGTTTTGACATTTTTATTAAAAATTATAAATTAGTTATTTAAATAATAGTTTCTTAAAATATTTACTGTTATAAAAATTGCTAACATGGTTGCTGATTTTTTTATTCTCTGTCTACCTAATTTCATCAGAAAATAAATTACTATCAGAACTGTATAAAATATGTTTTGAGCTTATTGATCTCCCAGATAGCAAAAAAAGAAACAAAACAAAACATGTTTTCTACTTGTTTTAACTTCAACATATTACAATGAATAAAACATCTCTCTAGGTGATTTACTTTCTGGGCAAATTATTTTTTATGAGTATCCATCAGTCTTTAAACCTGACTATATTTCAGCTTGCCTGGAAAGATTTTTTTCCATGTTTTTGTTTAGAAATACTCTTCTCCACCCATGAGAATTCAGTTTTCGTATTCTCTGCTGTGCACATGAACAACATAGATTTGTACCATTACCAAGCTGATCATTGTTAGGAACCAGGATCACAAACAAATTATTAATCGTAAAGGTTAGTTGAATCTGAGCTGGTAGTTGTTACCAGCTTAGATTCTAGACCATAAGTATAATAATATTCTATCTGTACAACTTACTGCCTATGTGTTTGGAAGAAGTTAGGTAACTAAAGAAAGTGCCAAGCATTTTTAGTGTACTTTTAAGCACTGAATACATTAGCTTTTTGTTACTGTGAAAGAATTCTGGGTTTAAACAACTGAAGAATGGGAAGTTGTGATGCTAGTACACAGCTTCAGAGTTTACCTCTTATGATTTCTCATTTTTTTCTTTTTATCATTGCACAGTGGTTAATGTGAGAGATTTGTACAAGTGTGCACACCCGTTTCTGTTTGACATCACACGCATGCCAATATACAATGGGCTTACAGATTATTTCAACAGTTTTGCTTTTCATTGTCATTAAAATAGATCAATTTGATTTACTAGATAATAAACTCTATACTAAATTTAACATCTAGGCAAACAATATGGGATAGCACTAAAAGAATTAAAATAAGTGGTGGCGCACGCCTTTAATCCCAGCACTTGGGAGGCAGAGGCAGGCAGATTTCTGAGTTCGAGGCTAGCCTGGTCTACAAAGTGAGTTCCAGGACAGCCAGGGCTACACAGAGAAACCCTGTCTTGAAAAACAAAAAACAAAAAACAAAACAAAAAAAAGAACAAAAACAAAAACAAGCAAAAAAAGAATTCAAATAAAAATTAGTTTGACCCAGGTGATAGTAATAAAATTGCTGAGGTTTAGAAGTCATTGTGTTGTTGAGGAGTATAGGATCAAAGCATAATGGAAACAACAAACAACAACAACAAACAAACAAACAAACAACAACAACAACCCAAGAGTTCCTAGGGAATGATAATTGTCACAGGGAAGTTGACCTGGTGCTTAAAAAGAGCTTTAATCTCTACTCTCTATGGTCTTTGGTACAAGAAAATACTCTGCAGATTACTAAAAGAGAAATGTAATCATCAACCCAGGCACAAATCCCTGATGTACAACTGTGTCCTGTCTGCTAGACATGCTTGGGCAATGGCGGCACAGAGCGTATAGAAGTAGCCATCCAGTAACTGATTTCACTTCAGGACCACTTGTTGAACTGGAAATCATACCCCACATTGTTTGGATAACTAACAACCTGAGACTAGATAGCCCAGAGACTATAATACAGCATTACTATTTTAAATAATAGATAGTATCATGGTTTCAATATGTTTGGCCAAATGGGTGTCATTATTTGGAGGTGTGGCCTTGTAGAAATGGGTGTGTTGCTGTGGGTATGGCTTTAAGACCCTCATCCTAGTTGCCTGGAAGTCAGTATTCTGCTAGTAGACTTCAGATAAAAATGTAGAATTCTCAGCTCATCCTGCACCATGCCTGCCTGCATGTTGCCTTGTTCTTGCCTTAATGATAATGGACTGAACATTTGAACGTGTAAGCCAGCCTCAATTAATTGTCCTTATAAGAGTTGCTTTGGTCATGGTGTCTGTTCATATCAGTAAAACCCCAAATAAGAAAGACAGGCACACAGACAGACAGACAGACAGACAGACAGACAAATACATATATGCATAAATACATAGATATACATAGATACATAGATAGATGTCTCGGACCACTCTATCAATATTGGAACCAGCACTGCCAAAAGCCTTGGGGGCTAAATTGTTCCAGCTCATACTGCCCCAAGCTGCTCCAGTCTGCTTTTCAGGGTTCAGCAAGAGAGAGAGAGTGAGGACGGAGGTGAAGAATGGAGACCAGACAGAGTGTGATTCAATCCCATTTATTCTTAAGTCTCTCTTCCTAGTCCAAGTCCCAAGTCTTAAGTTCTTAGTCCCTAGTTCCTAGTTCTAACTCTAAGTCTTGAGTACTTTCCAAATTCCAAGATCTTTTCCCAAATCTCAGTCTAGAGTACTAGTGTTGAATCCCAAGTGTCTAATTCCTAGTTGCCTGTCTCGAGTCTCAAGTGCCCACTCATCCCTAGTGTCTAATAATAATTTCTTCTGTCTGCCTCCTGCCTTTTATATGTCTCACTTCTAAGTCACTCCCTTAAGTCACGCCCTTAAGTGTTATCTCTAAATCACACATTTAAGTCACTCCTTTAAGTCACACACCTTTAAGTCTCACATACCCAAAGGAAGATCCTGGGTATCTAAAACAAAATGTTATCAGAGTGTGCTCAGCTGTTGTAGGCTGTTGTAAACAAGTCTCTTGTCAGGGTATATAATTCAAGATGGCTGCACGGATGATAACCGCCTTCGGTTGGCTCTCCACAGATAAATACAAAGATACATAGATGGAAGAAATTTATAAAGCACAACAATGGAATAACTTTTAATTGCATACTGTTATGCTCTTAGATCATTACCGTTCTCAGCTATCATCAAAGCAACTTCTCCCTGAAGCAGATGGAAAAACAGAGAAAAACAGCTGAAAAATATGCAGAGAATGACTGACCTTGGAACACTCAGCCCCAAACAGGATGTCTCCAGCAAATCCCTATCTATCTTCAGAGATAGCCAGAGGTGATAGAGGACTCCCTTCATTACACCATATCATCAAGAGGAATATATTCTAAAATACAAATTAGGTTAAAATCTTTATCAATGCTACATCAACTAAATACATTTTAAATATAAAACACAAAGCACAACACAATATCTTTTCTCAGAAAAAAATGACACAAAACTATCAACTCAACAAATTCTATAATGCCTTAACATTGCAGATTTTTTAAACAATTACAGCAGTTTCGTGCTATAGCAAGTTTCCCCATGATTTATTTATTATATACAAGAATTCTATAAACACTTGAATTTGCTTAGTTACTTTTGCCATTTGTAGACTCTAATTATAATATAAAACAACATGTATGATGATTGAGTTAAGCTCATCATCAACTCTTCTACTTACTGCCCTGTACTCAGGCTTATTTTGCCCTCCTTAGAAAACCCTAGGCGTCCATGAACTGTCCTCTGAGATATTCACCATTGTCAGTCTAATGGGAAGAGAGACACAGGTAGATAACAAAAAGGGGTTATGTATACCTTGTGGAGCTGAGCTTAGTTTTCTCTCCTGAGTAAAATTTCATTCTGAAATCTAAAAAACAAATAGTATTTGAATATATGTAGAGGTAGATTTAAAATATAAAAGTCAAAATACTCCTGGGTACTGAGAGATAAACACTAAATGTTCATTTGAAGTACTGTCTTGACACTCTAAGGATGAAAGGGAGCAATGCTGAACAGGCAAAGTGATCTTAAGCCATCTTTTTGATGTGAAGACTAAAATTCATTTTCATAGTTAGAAATGTTGCAGTGAACCAAAAACCACAGGACAAAGGAAGCAGGCTTTGCTTTCTTTGGGAAACAAGCTGCTCTATCTCTGGGAAACAGAAAGGTTGACTGAAATGTTGTTTATTTGCTGATATTTGTTGGATTCTTTGCTTGTTTGTTTCTTTAAGACTGATCTGTTCCATGTATCCCTGACTGTCCTGGACATATTATAGAGCTTAACAGTTCTTTGGTTAAAGGAATGCTCCATTAAGCTGGGCTTAAGACAGTTTTGCTATTGGAGAAGAGGTTTGATGTTCATATGTAAAAATGGCTACCACAGTAGTATCAACAGGAAAGCCTGAGAACTGAGAGGTGAGAAAAAGGTAGAGAGAAGTTGATACATGCATATTCAGGCTTCTGTCAGAATGATCATCACACTGCTCAGTCCCCAGCACCCCATGGCATGATTCTCTTATCATCAAATTTCATTGAAGTTTTGAAAACTCTTCAAGATTTGTATCTGAGGGTTAATGGATGCTGGTAAACACTGTGGAAGCATTGGGGAAGGCTAAAGCAGTTCACAAGACACATCTTGACAACATTTCAAAAGTGCACAGGAGATTTACAAGTACAGCGTTACTATTCAGCCCCTGGGATGACAAGCTGATGCATGCAAGACTGAGTACAGTCTACAAAATCCGTGTGGGCGAGGTAACTGCTGTAAGACAGGAACACATTAAGAGTCTACAGGGAACAATACATTAATATCACTTAGGGATTTTATGAAAACAAGATCTACAATTATAAGAGATATTTAGCCATGAAAACCATGGAAAACTTGGTTTCTATAACACGTAAGTCTACAAATATTAATGAAACACTTTGTTTCCCCATACAATTTTGTTAAATGGGGATATCATATTTACTAAAAATCACATACCTCCTATGTTTAATTTGGCTTTAATCCAATATGCTTTTCTTTTAAGATATATTCCCTTATTTCCTCATAACTTGTAATAAGTTGAGAAGACACATTATCCAATAGTGAGCAGCCACATATCCAGGAGCTATCTGTCATTGGAGATCATATTACACCTCCTGTAGGTCTCCTGGCCATGGTTTCCTGCAGACGGTGCTCACACTTACTATTGAAATGGCAGCAACTTTTCAGAAGCATATCCGGAATTGTCATATTCCTCTCACAAAACCTTTTCTTGTTCTGTAGAGTATAGTGTTTCTGAGCAATATGTAATCCGTGTCTGTCAATATACTGTTTAAACAGGTCAAAGTTTCCCTCCTCGTCTATCCACAGACTTACTGCAACTCAGAAAGTTTCCAAGAAGGTATCCAGTATTCTCAGAAGAATTCAACTTGGCTATGTTGCCAGAGATTGCTAATGTGGACTCTAACATTAGGTAGTATATCACATTTTTTGGAGTAATATGGTAGTTTTTTGTATTAAAATTCTTATAAAAAGTTATATTAACAAATATTTTTATTATTTCACATTTTCATATGTTTATATAATAAATAATAACCATTTATCCCCTCATTAATCTTTCCCATCTACCTCCCATTCCCACTTGAACCAGTCTCTCTCACTTTAAGTACTTTTTTTATGCGTGGCCCAGTGAGTTTAATTAATTTCTTGCCAGAAATTACATGTGTAGGAGGTAATTTACTGAAGCAGGAGCAATTTATCACTAAATTTTAAAACACAATTAAATATATTCCTTATAGGGAGGAATGTTTGCCTAGATAATATAAAGTATAAAGAGCACTGAAAAAAAATCATGCCATACTTGCAACCTAGTGTGTATAGGTGTGTTATTTGTAGGTATTTTCACAATAGTCAAAGCAATTAATTTTACAAAGAAAAGAAAAAGAAAGAAAATGTAAAAAGAGAAAAAAACAATTTTTCTTGAAGTTACATGAAATGATACAAAAGTTTACTTTTAGTTTGATATTTCATCCATTACTTTCTGCATTCTTGAATTTCAGGTTTATTTCTTCCCTAATAGTTATTGACTGATAAATAAATATGCATTTTATTTACTGGTAACTTTTCCTTCAGCGTTGAAAGTCTGGCTTCACATAGATTTTATAAATTTTTCATTTCAAGCTTCAAAATATTGTATAAACATCAGTAGTTTGTCATATTCAATTGTTATTTCTAAAATTATGTGAAAGCCAACAGAAAGTATTCTCTGGGCTTGCAGGTATCTTGCACCATCACAAAGATGTTCTACAACGTTTATGAAATCTCTGAAGTCAGTTTTAGCTTCATAACTGTTAACTGTTCAGATAATTATGAATTTAATACACTGAAAAGATGCTAAGGCTTACTTTCTAGTCCCAGGCCATTATTATAAGTCCTTTTATAGCTGGTAACTGAACGACATTTTAGTTTAAGTGGGATCTTGACTGGTTCATACTTATCCTAAGACAGAGATAAATTCACAAAAGCTTCTGGGGATTTTCACTAAAAGCAGTTTCTTTCTCCCTTCCCAGGGCACTTTGTATTTCAGCTGCAATCTCTTTGAAGTACCTACTTGCTGTAACTTTCCTGATATCTCTATTTTCCACCCTACTCCTTGTTTTGCATTTAGAATGCACCAGACTCTTCGATAGGAAGACGGTAATGATTTAGTGCTCTGAACATGAAGCTTTCTGCTTTTGAGATGTCTCTGCTAATGGATCTCATCCCAGCAAGTTGTGAGCACTACATGTGGGCTCCTCTAAGACAGTGGGTAGATTCTGGTTTTAGCTAAATGTGGGATACCCTGACAGTAGTGCAAAGTGTTCTGCCAATGTGCTTCTGCAAAGATACTTCTGGTTAGTGATACCTGCATCCATGTACATTTACCATCACCCAAAGGAGAGTAAAGATTACACTCTGTTCTTGAAAGTTGTAAAGGTGAGTTTAAAAATGAAATTTTTTCATCTATGGGAGAACATACCACACAAGCGTGAATCCAAAGGAAAACACAGTAAGATGTAAGTTATTCATTACTGTGAACATAAAAAGTCCTATTTCAATTTATAAGTGTCAAAGTGAAAAATATTCACCTCAAAGTCACATTTATTTTGACATTTGAATAATGTCATCAATTTTCACTGTGTTAGATCTGAGACTGCTTCAATCATACGAAACCTACACAGCTAGTTTACAAGATACTACTACTTTACATGTTTTTTATTTTAGTATTAAAGTTCATTAGTCATTTTGTTTTCTACAGAAGTTCATTTACTTTTTTTCTCTTTTATTGAGTTAAAGCTATATAATTATAAAAACATTGTAGAAACTCTCTTTTGCCATGTACTATACATTTAATGATATGGTGTATCTTCATGATTCTGACATTTTGTTTGATTTACTAGTATTGTTGGGTGTTCTGCATAGTTTTAAAATCACATTACCGCCTTAGACAGGGAGCAGTGACTGTGTTAACAGTCACTCCCAGCTCCCTTTGTATGACCCAACTTAGCTCCAGGATCTATCACAACCATTCCTAACCTGGCTTTCTTTTGAATCAATGGTTAAAAAAAACATACATCCAGCTTGTCACTTTATAGCTTGCCTTCTGTGGCACAATTGCTGGGTGCAAATACCTCCTGCCTGGAAATGCATTACCTTATCAACTTATCATCTCTATCTCTCTTTCTGCCCTAAACTTAGTGGCTTGTACTAACATCTTTGGCAATCCATCCATAGCAGAGGGTACAGGCCCTAGCTGCCCCAAAGCCTTACATGATTGTACCATCCCCTTTCCTACAAAACATGGCAGAAAAGCTCCTCTATCTTTCCCTAGTCTCCTTTTCCTCTTCTGACCTGGAAGTCAACAATTGGCTCCCAGCCTTCTTTATTGACAAGTCAAGAACCAACTGGGGAACAAGACTTTAGTGAGAAAATCACCCCTTACAGTTTGGAGACATGGTTCCTTAGCTAGTAAAGAAAATGGTGCTTAAGCTATTGGATGCGTTGCCATTGGACAGAATCAATGACATTTGTGGGAACTCAGGTCTTAGGAGCCAACTTATTTTAAAAGGTTCAGATTTCAGGGATGGGCAGAAGCAGCAGTGGTGGTAACAGCTCAGATGGACCATAAGCATCATCTCTTCTATACAGGCATCAGTTTATCGAATGCCCAGCCTTCAGGATGTTTAAGTCAATATAACAAATCCCCTTAATAATATATAGCCTTAGGTATTTTCTTACATCAATGAAACATCTTGGTGCCTTTTTGTCTAGTAAAATTAATTAATTAATGGATCCTATTTACAACTTTATGAGAGATATATTACACTGTAGATATAGTAGCAAAAAAAGAAATACCATCATTTAACCTGATTAGAATCAAATGTACTATTTTTAGATCAACAACGAATTTACTTAATAATACACGTTCTCAAGAGTAACTTGACATATATCTTTATGATTAAACAAATTGACTGAGAGAAAATAAAATCTAAGCTCTGTTTAATTAGAAGTGATTGGTGGAATTTGGGCTTTAAAACATAGATGCAATGCATCTGTGCAGGGTATAATCTGCTACAGTAGATTTCGTAAAGAGATCTGGAGTGAATGATGCTTGGTGTAGTATCTTTGCTTTGAAACATGAAGACCTGAGTATAAATCCATGAAACCCAAATCAAAAGCTGGGTTTGGCTCTGAATTCCTGCAACTGCAATGTTTGGTGAGGACTGTGAATGGCTGATAAATCACTGTGAACGGCTGACCAGTCACTGTGAACAACTGACCAAGCAGCAAAACGGAAAAACGGAGCTGCAGTTCAGATTCTGTCTAAAAGAAATAGGGAAGAGAGTGGAAGGTAGATGACTGAAGTCAGCTTCTGATCTCTGCATACCTGTGCAATGCAAATAATCCCCCACACATATAGCACAGTGATATACTATACATACATAGACACACACAAGCACATGCACACGCATACACGCGCACACACACACACCAAAGAAAGTATAAAATAAAATATTTAAGCAGAGAGTGTATTTTTCAATTATTGCTTTCTTGAAAGTTCATAATTGCTCAGTTCCTTTCTTCCAGTTTCTCCTTCTAAATTCTCCCACCTATATCTCTTGCTCTCTTCAAAACTAATGGTGTCTATTACTTTAATTGCTATTACACATGTGCACATGGACATGCACCTTTGTGCATGTGTATTCATAAATGAATAAATGCAATCTGATCACTCTGTATAATATTACTTCTGTATGCTGTAAAAACATACAGCAGCATTTTGAAAACAGAAATCTACCCCAAACTTTCCTTCATTAACCTTTTTTTTTTGTTTTATTTTGTTTTCCTGTTGCATTAAGAGGTCTTCTTTTTTTAATTTTTCATTTATTTTTATTTATTTATTTATTTTTGCTTTTTGGTGTTTAGTTCAAATTCTTTTAAATTTTTAATTTTTGATACAGGATATCATTATGTAAAGCTTATTGTAATTGAACCCACTATGTAGCAAAATTTACAGTAATTCTTCCTATGTCTTCAACTGTTGGGATTACAGGTGTTAAGACATCTTGATTTGCTCAGATCTCATCATATGTATCTTTTAACATAATGATTTTTTAAATAAATACTAGGAGTTTGAAAATCTTCCTTGAATAGTCCACAAATTCACACTATGAAAAGAAGAAAACTGAAAAGATCTGAATCAAAGGGATATAGAAACTGCTATTTAGTTTCTTCAATGAAGGACAAAAAATCTTATATCTAGTGTGTCATGCACAGGGAAGTGGGGATGATTTGAACAGTTCTTAATTCAAAGGAGAACATTCCATATTCTAGAACCTGGCAATAAAATGAGAGCAAGATGTAATGTTTCACTTGTAAATGAGTGAATTTCATGAGGAGACTTTCTGCTTAGGGATGATTAATGAAGGGGAAAAATTTGAAGGGAGGCTGTATGAACGAGAAATTTATCTCTTTATAAAATGTACTCGACAACTGGCATTAATGTTAACTTCAAGTTGAAGTTGATGATTTCAAAAGGATAATGATCAAAGGTGCTTTGATCCTTAATAAAATAATTAAGATGCATTTCTTCATAACACTCTACAATCATTCATGTGCCTATGATTTAATGGCTTTTTTAAAATATCCAGCTTTTTTCTCATTCCTGAGTTGCTATTTAGTGGCCTTTATTACATAATTGCCATTGTTAAACACATACATACATGAATAAATAAATAGTTAAGTTCTGCTAAGTCTATACCTTGATTAATTTCAGGTGCATGAATAATGAATTAAGAGGCTCCTCACAGATGAAGATTGATTCTCTCTCCTATTCTCAGTAGTTATAAATTGCCTGTAACTCAATTGAAGCTGGTATCTTACAATATATACCCTCTTCAATGTGGACAGTTCAATGGGAATATTGTTTTGAGTTCATGAGAATTAAAATTTTTGCTTATATATAGAGAGGACATAATTGCTCAGCAAATACCTGGTTCATATGGCTCTTAGAATATTTCTGCCCCCTTTATACAATGTTTTCTAAACCCAAGGTGTAAATGTTGAGTCGCAAATATATTAATTGTGGCTGAAAACTTATACTTAGTGGTTATATGCATTTGGGGAAGACATGAATTTTATAATAAATGAAGCTTTGCTACAAGTGTATAACACACATGCACACACACACACAGAGAGAGAGAGAGAGAGAGAGAGACAGAGAGAGAGACAGAGAGAGAGACAGAGAGACAGAGACAGAGAGAGAGAGAGAGAAATGAGATGAGATATACATGTCCACCATGCCATAGTCCAAGTTAATATTTGAATATAGGAAAATAGTCAATCATAAAGACAATTGTAACTAATTCATAAGTAAAAGTATGTCATAAAGTCTGAGGTGGTCAAGGAGAAGAAAAAAAGTAAACACACTGTTGAGTTAAACTTGACAATCACTAATTTGCCAGAGGCTGATTACAAGAAGCTTATATAAGTGACATCAGAAGGTGAAAACAATAGTTTAAGACAATAGTATGAAATAAAGAGAATTAGTAACAAGTTTCTCCTTAAGATAAGAGGTCAGAGGTGATTTTTACAGTTTTAATGTTATCATTGTAGTGGGTAGTCTGTCATTACAAGAAGAGGCAAAGGATTACTGAAGAGCAGACGCATTCAGTCTCTCTACCTGAATAGGACAGAGAATGAATTAAGCACACTGCAATAGGTCAGTGTCCTCAGCGATAACTAGCATGTTACCAGAAGCCCAGGGAATGGGCTCTAGCAGGAAAAGGAGGAGGAAACGTGAGTAGTGGACGTGAGATGGTGACATCGCTTTTTGTGACGGGTATTTTTAGGTATACACTATGTATTTTTTGTAGGCAGTTTCATTGTAAAACATTAGAGCTGCATGAAGGAATTAAGTCTAGATTAACATTGTATAAAGTTCTGGAAGGTTAGTGTGAGGGACTATGCATACAATTTCCTGCTGTGAAATATCAGTCATGAAAAAAAAAAGGCTCTGGAATTCTGGGTAGTGCACATAAGGGCAGCCTTAGATGATCAAAAGTCTGTGTTAGTCAAAGGATTTGGTCACTGAGGGCCTGGCTGAAGATCTGTTAGGTCAGGTTACAGCATTCAGCAGGTATCCGTTTGAGAATGTTGAAAACATTTTGCTAAGATCTCTAATAGTACAAAAGTTCCACTTTTTGTTCTCTTATTAATGATCTTCCCGCTACATATATACTTTATTTCGATAATATTACTGTTTCATTGCAATCATTTTCACAAGCAAAAAAAATATAGAAGTAATTTAGGTATTAAAAATTACCCATACATAGACTAAGATGTGTTGGGTTACAACACAATGCCCCAAATCTACAATCATAATTCTACCCAGTCACAACACAAAATATTTATGGGCTATCTTCTTAACATCTGAGTAGACAAACCATTAGCTGTGGAAATATAGTGTTAATGTTGAAAGTTTAAGAAATAACCATGCAGGGGAAGAAAGATTCCGTATTCCTCAAGAAATAACAAGGCTGAGTTTAGAAACAGATTTGAACTTCTAGAGGCTTTAAAACAGATTTTAACTGTTCATAAAAAGAGGAATCTGGTCACTCATTTTCTGCTAGAACTTTTAATAAGTGAGTAACTGTTGATAGGCACTTAATTATTTATTTGGTTGTTTTACTTATAAAACTTCAAATACTCAAACACAAATTGCAAAGATGGAAAAGATTTGTTAAAAATAGCTATTTGGATTGGTAAGAACATGTGATTTTTTAAAATACCCATTTACACAACAAAGACAAGGCTAAACTTTATTTATTTATTTTTTAAAGAACAACAAGATGTCGCCTCTGTGAGAATTCAAGAAATACAAAGAAAGGAATCATATTCGTCGATCACTCCTGGGTCAAGAAAATATTGTAGAAAGTTCTATGGCGAAACAATGTGCCATAAAATAAAGAAGAGAGAAACAAGTAGTGATGAAGAAATACTGGGCATGAACCAGCTGTCAAAGATTATAGAACAAAACAGCTTAGAAAGAAACCTGCCTCTCATGTCTGTATCCTTTCACATAAACCTATTCTTGGAAGATACAAATGAAACAGAATTAATGAATAGTAAATAATTTAAAAATGTAGATTCACTACATAGAGGCTCCAATAATAACAATCTTGCTACCTGGCATTATGACAGAAGTTTATAGAGAATTGTGATTTAAAATAAGATTAAATTTGCTCAGATTTTTATATGGTTATATGTTTATAGTTCATCCATATTGCTGCAATGAGAACAGAAACACAAAAAATGGGGTTGGGGATTTAGCTCAGTGGTAGAGTGCTTGCCTAGCAAGCTCAAGGCCCTGGGTTCGGTTCTCAGCTCTGAAACACACACACACACACACACACACACAAAACTAAAGATTGTGATTTAAAAAATAGAGTTGTTTCCCTGAATTTACACTACCTAATAAATTGGTTTTATGCAAAACGATTTGACATGTGGTATAAAAGATTGTATTTGAATTCAAATAACTTTATAATAGAGCAACTAGGGATCAATGAATGATAATAAAAAAACAGACTATCAAATATGGAAGTAATGAGACTCCCTGTTAATAATTAAAAAATCAAAATATAACACAGTGATAAATGGGTAAAACTTTGTTTTGTACCTCAGTGCAGTGTGAAAATGCCAGTGCTATTACCTTGTTCTGAATGGATGGAAGCACTGATCATTCCATGGCAGAAGTATTCATTTATCACAAGTGTATTACATAGATAAGTTTGGGACAATCTTACATGTAAATCCACTTTGTCTTTAAGTTCCCATGATAAGTTGAGAAACCTGTCAGTTTCTACTATTTAAGAAAGAAAGCCATGGTTCCATCAATTATAATCAGGCTGAACTGTGAGACACCGAGAGTGTCCAGCACTGAGTCAGCAGTAGAGAGCGGTATGCAATTGGTACTGTAACTCTGAAATCAGAGGGCAGAAACATATACAACTTATTTCCATACTTGACTTTTCATACACAGGTGAATAAATGTCAGCATCACCATGGTAAATAAACTCTTTAGAACTGGCCGTTTTCTATCCGGTTCTCACAAGTGATCCATTACTCACAGCTCATATATTGATCAAAGTGCATATTCAAGTGAACAGTCAGAAGGAGCTGTTGTGTTTGGGGTTTTGTTGACTGAAGAAGAAACTATAATTTATTTACTCATGTTCAAACTAAAACTGAACACAAAACGTAAGAAATCCACAAAGATGTTTAGCTTTAAACTGAATCTCTTCTATTTCCTTACAAAAGCTAATTAGCACTGTTTTCAGTTTCATGTGGGAATTAACTGCTGTGTCTGTCACCAAACATCCATTAAAACATTGTGCTCCTGTCATTGAGTCAGACCCTGCTACACAATCAGCAAACATAACAGATCACTTATCTTCTTCTGTTCATCTTAATATATAATAACATTAAAAACTGACAATATTAAGATTTTTAACTGTGTTCTCAGTATTCTTTCTCTGGGCAGAACCACTCAACTGTGTTATACTGATGGGATGTATCACTCATGGATTTTGTGAAGTTTTGTGAAGTCTAAGTGTCAAACTTATATAAACAATTCTTGTGTAATATCTGGAACTCATTCATCTCATGTGATATAGTTTTAGCAACTTTATATCATGGTATCAAATTCCTTTCTTCTGTATCTACACACACCCCTTTGTCATTCTTTTTTATAAAATATTATTATTATTTTATATGTACATATAATTTCATCTGTACATTGGTATCCACAGAGGGCAGGAAAGGCCATAGCATTACCTATACCTGGAATGGCAGATGGTTTCTAGTGCACACAGGATGTTAAAAACTGGATTCAAGTACTCTAGAAGAACAGACAATGCTGTTCACAGAAGAACCATCTCTCAGTCTCCATTGTATGCTTTTTTAAGAAAACAGAAAAATGCAGCCATCATTAAAAGTGAAAGTGAGATGTAATTTAAATGAAAAACAAAACTGTAACTATTACTGTCTAATTTAAATTTTTAACCTACTCCAATTCTCATGAACAAAACACCACTTGAATTTGCTATGTGAGAAGATTTTATGTTACAAAATGAAATAATTTGGACAAATTGTATGGCATGGATTTAACCAAGTGTAGTAAAGGATAGCAACTGTAAGAACTCTAATGTCTTCTTATAGACATATTTCTAAACTTTAGAATGTGAAAGCAATCAGCAAATAGCCAAAATGATATCTGTTTTGTTTAAAATAAATAAGTCATGAGTATTTAAATTTTACTCCATCTGTAAAAAATGTTAATGATTCAATACCAAAGACAGATACTGAATGTATGAAGGTTTCAGATTAAGGATGAAGCACTAAAGACATAAAGAGGATATGGATAAAATTAAATGTACAAGTTAGAATTAATTTAAATTAGTACCATCTCAAAAGCAAAGAAAAACTTTGCCTCATTAAAATTGTTTAAACAGATTTGAATATATTTTTAAATAGCATACCCTACTATGATATATTTATCAAAGAGTTTATCCAGAAACAGTCTTTCCCAGTAACAAACTATGTAAAATATACTTGATATATGTGTAAATGCACACAAAAGAAAAAGCCACATTCTCATATTGAATGATTATGTACATTTAGAAAACTGGATAATAAAACGTACTGAAAGGAAAACTGGTAGTGTTTCACATTCATATATTGCCAGAATTTTGGTAAATGAAGCAGGATGACAGGGGGTTTTAGATCCCCAGGGCTATATCACAGACTATCTCAATTGCCAAACCACACAAGGTAGGATAGAGAGTAAAGGGGAAGGGTAAGAGAATAGAATGGGGGAAGAGGACCAGGCAGCATTGAAAGAGGGAGGGAAGAAGAAAGAAAAAATGGACATAGAAGAAGAGGAGGACAAAGAAGATGTGGAAGAAGAGCAGGAGAAGTAGGAAGAGTAAAAAGAAGAGGAGGATGGGGAAGAGGAGGATATGGAGGAGTAGGAGGAAGAAGATAAGGAGGAGAAAAAGGGGAAAAAAGAAAGAAGGAAAGAAAGAACAAAAGAAAGAGAAAGAAAGAAAGGAAGGAAGAAAGGAGATAAAAATATTAAAAATAAAAATTCTTTAAATACTTGCAACTATCCAAACATCAATGGCTAACAGGACAAATGCTATGCTGTGCTTTCAGACAGGATCATGGCATGGCTATACTCAAAAACACTCTAGCATTTAGAGTAGCTGACAGAGACAAATGCAGATACTCACAGCCAAGCATTGGATTGAGGTCTGGGACCCCTATCAAAGAGTTCTAGGAAGGTTTGAAGGAGCTGAAGGGTATTGCAACCCCATAGGGAGAATAACAGTGCCAACTAACATGGATCCCTGGGGGATTCAGACTGAGATACCAACAAAAGAGCACATATGGTCTGGGCTGGACCGAGGTCCCTGGCAAAGGAGTGCCTGGTCTGGCCTCAGGGGGAAAGGACATGCTTAATCCTGTAGAGACTTGACTCTCCAAGGTGGAAGGACTCTGAGGGGACACACACCCTCTAAGAGGAAAAGGGAATGGGAAATGGGGGAAAAATTGCCAGAGAAAACCAGGAGAGCAGGCAACATTTGGAATAAAATAATCAATTAATAAAAAAATGTTCGGTGGGAAAAAGCAATGACTCTGGGTAGAGGATGTAGCTACACATTGGGAGAGTTTCCCGTTAAAATAGAGTTTGGAGACGGAGAAGATAGTGTTAAGAGAAGGATAAAGATAAATTATTCTTTTTCAGTTGAGGCATCTCTTTGTAGATAACCTCAGTTTGAACCAAGCTGACAAATCCCAAACAGGGACAATATATAATTACACTTGTATTGAAACTGGGAGCTAGCAGGTACACTGAAGTAAATGACGTCTACTGATCAGTGTTCTATGACTTCAAAGGTTATTTGATATTTATATCAATGGAATACTAAATGTTGTGACTCCCGAGCAAACACTCATCTCTGTAAATTCTTTACTAAAGTAGGCATTTGAGAAACAACATATTCAAAACTAATTTATACAGCAACTTCTCTGTATTCAGATTTCAACCAGAGGCATACATTTCTCATTTCACTTAAACCTATTTGCTAGCCCCCAAGACATAGAGGAAAATATGGTTGTGTGACATTCTTGAAACATTTATAATTACACACACACACACACACACACACACACACACACACACAAACACACACACACTGAAAGAAAGAGAAAGAGAGAATAGAGACAGATAGGATACAGACAGAATCAGACAGAGAGAGACAGTGTCAGAGAGAGAGAGAGAGAGAGAGAGAGAGAGAGAGAGAGGCAATACTTGTTTTATCTTTTGAAATTTTCAAGGTAAACATGACAAAATATAGGATTTTTTAAATCAAGGGCTGACCGTTTAATAATTGTCAGCATAAAATGTCTATAAGCTATAATATTCTTTAAAGAAAAGGAAATTTATTTAAAGTAAATAAAGCCCTTTTCCGCTGATATGTTAAGTTTTGCTACGTAACCCGAGGCTGGGCTTGAACTCTAGGTTTTTCTACTTCACCTTCTTATGTCCTGATTACAGGTTATCTGCAACCACATGACTCACAAGTGAGGTTGAAATGACTTTTGTCTAGGTAATAAAGAGGGCATGTCCAGGACTCATGCTTCTCTAATAACACTAATTGAGTAACTTTGTAATTATAATTCAGTGCTTCTCTGAAATGAAGCATAACACATCAGAGAATAATGAAAACACCAATAGCCTCAATCACCAGGACACCAAACGTTCATTATTAATATGTCTGCTTGGTTTCATGTTTGTGTAAACAATATAATGTCAGGTTTAGAAATTTAATTTTGTTTTGCAAAATTTCATAATTATAATGCTGCATTTACTTTTGGTTTTGATTTGACAAAGAGTAAATAAATGTAGGATTTTAGGATTTAAAAATTCCAGAAACAAGTACAAATTTTGTATTTGATGATCATTGATATTTTTTCTAAGCAAACTAAATTTCTAAACACCACTTAATATTTCTGTATATCAAACAACTTAAAGTATAGTACTCCAAGACTGATGATCTAACGTTTAAATGGTGTTGGTCTACAATTAAACATTTTACAAATGTTAAAATTATTTTCAAAGATAATATTTAAAAAGTGATAGAAAATATGAATACCATTTTTAACAAATTTATGAACTAATTCAGGATTTATTAACCTAGACTTACATCATTTTATCATATTTATAGCTAGGTAACTCATACTTTGAAGAGTTTCCACTAAAATCTGCTGAATTCTTAACCAATAGCTTTTGCAAAACTTTGTATACATATGAATATATATGAATGCATATATATGGAAAGATAATTCAGTATTCTAAGGTCAAAGGGTCTTTTAATCTAATATATATAGTATTTATATATATTATTTACATAGAGTATACATACTATTTATTTGTATGTATATTTAATCAAATACACACACACATATATAATATTGATAAAAGGTATAATAGACTTTACACAAAAACACATTTTTTTAAAAAGGGAATTTTATATGAAAGTCACAGAAGCCATAAAAAACAGGAGATGGTATTATGAAGCCACAAACCAAGAAACACCACCGATTTTTAGCAACCAAAAGAAGGTAAATGTGAGAAAATGGCCTTTTTCAGTTCTGGACTTCAAACTCTACAATTTCAAGAGAGCAATTCTATTACTTTGAGATAGGTTTCTTGTAGTGGGTTATTAATGTAATTCCTCAACTCACATATGTTACCTTAGTGCCATTCAAATCAAAGTAAACCTGAAAAGAGAATTTTGACTCTATATGATCTTTAGTCACAAGTCCATGCCATGTTCAACCCCAATTTGATTAAATAGATAGAACAATATGCCTACCTTCTATACATGTGTCTTTTCCTAAAAATTTCAGGATAAATTTGCCTCACATTCTCCTTGTTTTTATCCCCCTATTTACTGAATGTTATCAAATGTAAGCACTGCATAAGACATGTGAATAAAGTAATTCTAGTTGCTTATGGATTGTTGAGACAAAATTCTTGGCAAGTATCTTGTTTGCAGAAAGAGGTACCATGTTCTTATGTACCATGGAACATAATGAGATGCTTGCTTTCACATAGAAAGGAATGTTTTTCTATAGATATGTTGAGACATATACATAGAGATATATAAACTTATAAAAGTTTAAGTGTAAACTGAAAGTATTATCCTACATGAGTATGTATCTCCTGTCTTGTTCTGGTTTGTTCATTGACCTTATCAGTAGCAATTAACAAGTGATAGCTAACTAATTATCTGCTATCAGAGAAAATTATATTTGTTTTTATATGCTATGATTATGAATTCCAATAAATTGAAGACCATAGATGAGGGCTACTCACTGTTGAGATAGAAATAATTCACTACCACCACAGTAAGAATAAAAAATAGAATCTGAAAATAAAGAGTCCTGTTGATAATACAAGTTGGGTATAAAAATGTTTATTTATTTGGGCCTAAGGTGGAGAAGATATTGTCAAATTCTCTGACTTTGTTACAATAATAAACATCTTTATTTAAACTGTTAGATAGATTTTTCTATCATAATGGGAATCCTTTAAAAAGTGTCTCATTATAAACTAGGTTTACAGAAGGCTACCTATGGAATTACACATGGATAAAAATTCATGATGCACTTTTAGTAGAATAATAGTAAAATAATCAGTTTGTATCAAAGCAGTGTAGAATGTAAAGCTCTATCTTAAGTTTGAAGCCATACCAAAATGTCATTATTTTATGAAAATATTATCATATTTACAGTTTAAATTGAACTAGCCCACAGGAGCAGAAAGACATACTGAGTCCTTTAACAAATGAAGTATATCCTTAGAAGCATTCTGTCTTTGACACTAACAATATTCAACAATTTAAAATGTTCAATTAGGAATGATCTCTATTTTTTTCATGGGAAGATTGAAGATCTTTGAACAATACAGGATGCTTTATTCTTTAAACTGCAATGTCTCTATTATCCTAAGCATGTAAGCATTTGATTTCATTAGAGAAGGCAGGATACTTATCCTGGATATAGTATTACAAAGCACTTTGGATTGTAAGTAAATTTTATCTCAATAATATTTTCATAAGCATTAAGAATTACTCTATGAAGCATGTATAGACTATAAAATCACAACCATGTTATTCCTTTTCTTTAATAATGCCACTGTTTTAAAGCTTTCATGTTATTCTCAAAGGACCTGATGTCAAGTCTTCTCTTTGTTTTGTTTGCCTAGTTACCATAGCAATCTGCATGAATTCCAACTACAGACAGTCATCACCTTTTTGGTTGGTCAGACTTTATAATGCAGCATCTTTAAGATCTATTTCATCCTTTTTTAAATAGGCTCATCTATTTGGTTGCTATCAGACTGTGCTGTGGCCCATTTCATCTAACTTTCCTGCATTTGTCGTTTTAATGAGATCTGTTCTGTGTTTATAGGCATAAAACACATGTCATTTTACTATTTGTCTAGTTTGTCTGGTTTCCATTCTTCTGAAAAGCTTTGGATTCTTTTCTATTCACCCATCAGAGGAATCTAAGCTTTTCATTTCAAAGTAAACCCCTACATTTCTTGTCTGGAGATTTGTCAGGAAAAGTCTGGCCACTGCCTGTGCCCCAATTCTAATTCAAACACCATTGAATCCTCCACTGATCTTGACCTGACAGGTTGCAATGCACACGTCAGTGACCATCAGCTTCTTTATCTTCTCCTGTAGCCATTTACGTCATAAGTGACCCTGTCATGCGAAAAAGGGGATATTTCTCACCCTGCCTAGTTTCAGTCTATCTCTATCCTTCTATACAAGATTATACATTACCAATAGAAGACAGAGACAGACAGCTCACTGTTAACTTAAATATGAAATTAAAGAAATATATCACCAATAGTAATACTTACTAACTAAATTATCCTCGTATCCATGCACAGAAATTAATATATAATTATATATATATTTTGGTAAATTATTTTAGATTTGTACTAGTAATATGATATAATGTTCTACCTACAATTAAAATTAAATATATACTTTAAATATAATTTGAATTAATCTTTATCACTGAATTATTCATTATTTAATTCTACAATTTATATTAAGAGGAATTATAACTAAAATTTGTAAACATAAAATTTCTGAGTATAGAAACCAGTGAAACAGAACAAAATAAATTAAAACACACACACAAAAAGAATTGAGAACAAGTTAGAAATCATAGAAATTTTAATTTTTCTGAAAACCCCAATTTCAGAAAAAAAAAGATATTACAATTATATACTCAAACATACTCTAGTGGGAAAAAAGGCCAGCATTTTATTCAACTTCAAACAACAGATTATTATTAATTAATAAAAAAGTTATTTTTATTAATTAATCCATTAATTTACATATCAAACATAACTACATTTGTCCCCTTCACTGATACCCTATCCCCTACCCTTCACCCCATCTCCTCAGAGAGGGTTGGACTCCCCCGGAAGTATCCCACTACCCTAATGGCATCAAATCTCTGTCAGATTAGGCACATCCTCTCCCTCTAAGGCTCAACAAGGCAGTATTGTTGGGGAACTGATACCACAGTCAGACTGCAGCTTTAGTGAGAGCCTCCCCTGCAGCTGTTGGGAACCCATATGTAGATTGAGCTACATACCTGCAGCATATATATCAAGGGCTTCCTTCCAGCCTTTGTGTTTTCTTTGGTTGGTGACTCCTCCGTTTGTGAGAGCTTGCAGACCTCCTGGTTAGTTGACTCTGTTGAATCTCCTTTGGGGTTGCCATCTCCTTCAGGGCCTTCAATTCCTCCCCCAACTCTTCCATAAGTGTCACTGACCTTCCTCCAATGTTTGGCTCAAGGTATCTGCATCTGTTTCAGCCAATGGCTGGATAGAGCCTCTCAGAGGACAGTTAGGTCCTACTACTGTCTGCGAGCATAACAGAATACCATTAATAATGACATGAATTGGTGCTTAACCATGGAATGGGATTCAAATTGGGCCAGTTATTGGCTAGCCAGTCTTTCAGTCTCTGAATTTCTTTTAGACAGGGCAAATTTTGGATAGAAAGTTTTGTGGGTGAGTTTGTGTCCATTTGGTGTCTTGCCTGGCTACAGAAGGTCAATTCTTAAGGTTGCATAAACAACAGTGTGACATTTCAGCTAAGGTCATTGACTACTGGGATCCTCCCCCATCTCAGATCTCTGGGACTTCCTAAATATTCGCTACCCTCACTGATGGAAACTGCAGATTTTCATTCATTAGCATAACCTTCTGGGTCTCTTTCCTGTCTTGTCCTCACTTGTTCTCAATTCCATTCTTCATACCACCACCACCCCCCCACATACTCCTTTCCCTCCCTTTGCCTCCTATGACTATTTTGTTCCCCCTTCTAAGTGTGGTTCAGCATCTTTCTTTGGGCCTTCGTTCTTGTTTAATTTATTTCGGTCTGTGAGGTGTATCATGGGTGTTCTGTCCTTTATGGCTAATATTTCCTTATCAATGAGAACATACCATGCATGTCTCCTAGGTTACCACACTCAGGATGTCCATCTATTTGCTTCCAATCTCATGATGTCATTTGAAGTCATGTATGTTTGTATTAATGTATAGTTTTTAATTATTGGATTGTATATTTGGCATAAAAATAGCCAGTGTGAAAGTTATCAGTATCTTAAATCAATATAAGAAATAATTGTGATCAAAGTGAAATTTCTAATTTGGATAAATTCTTACTTCAAATTTCTTAAATTAATTATGTAAGTAAATGGACGTCTCTTAAGTTTCAAATGTACTCCTATATTTTAGCTGTTATAGCAGTCTATGTTAAATTTTAATGAAGAACAACTTTTAGCACCAAGATATCCTAAAAGAACTTGAATTTGCTAAACATAAGAAAAAATTAAAGCTGCCTATACAGCCAATAAATTAAGCTTTCAGAAGGTAAAAATAATTATCCCTGATTTCTAATCATTAATTTTATTAATTTTCATATTTTATTAAACACAAAGAAAAATTATGCAGCTTTAATTTTGGTAGTTTTTAAAAAGTAAACAAAGTAAAGGCAAGATCTTTCTTACTAATAAAAAACAACATTGCAATAATGAACATTTTGCAGCCCACAAGAAGAACCTTAAAACCAAAATTTAATTCTCTGAAGCATTTCTGTTTCCTCAGACAAGGAATCTCGTGGGTCTGGCAAATTTCTTTTTATTTTGTTTATAGAAACATTGGTTCCATGCTTCTTTGAGATGTTACAGACAACTAAAAGGGTATACTCAATATTTACTGTCTTAGTTTATGTAACAAACAATATAAATAGAAATAAAATTTATAAGTTACTTTGATTTTTATATTTTACCATGCTTCCTTTGTATGAATCTGAAAGTATTTTTAAAGTATTTTCAAAGAGAGAAGGCACTTGGGTTAAATTAGTGGAAATAATATTATTGATGCCACTGAAACCTAGACTTCTTCAAACTAATCTCCTCTGCCACCAGAGTCATGAATAATAATTAGCTGATTATGTGGTAGATTTCAAAGGTAATATTTGTTTTTGCTAAGATAACTAAAAGCAATTGAACCTGTCTTGTCACTCTAGAGCTTAAGGTCACATTCACTATACAACTACAAATTGAAAAGAAATAATGCAAACCCTACACTCAAGACAGATTAAACATTGCACTTGTGTGAGTCTAGTAATCCCTAATCTGACAAATCATATTTTAGGGAACTTGTTTCTCTGTGTCTTATGAGAAAGTACCATTATAATTTAAATGATTATTATATTTAATATTTCAAAGTCTTTTTGTTCGAGTAAAGTATAATGTACTGAGTGGAGATGTCTACCGTATTATTTTTTTTATTAAATTTCGGATATGGATTTGGTAAAAATAACTAAATAAATAAATATTCCCATTCATGAGGCTGCCAGTTTATACAAATTACAGTGTCCTTTGTTTTACAGTAGATTTTTCATTTTCATGAGGTGTAGCGCGCAGCCTCGCCAATAAGGAGCACGCCACACTCAGGATTCTTCTGACAGCATTTATTGAACAGCTCTTCAAGATGGAGAAAAGGGGAAGGATGCTGAGCTCAGAAAGCCCGCTGCTTAAATAGAGCTTTGGGAGACATGCAGATCCCTCATTGGCTCAAATCTTTCATCCAATTGTCCTACTCGGTTTTCGCGCCATGTGCAGGCGCATTCTCAAGTAAAGCTTCCGTGAAGAACCAGGAAGCAGAAGCAGGCGCCATCTTATAATGGCGAATGCGGCTCCTCACATCTCCCCCTTCCTTATTAAACTGCAACAACAATCAAGGGCTGTTAGGTTGCCGATCTAGCCCACCGTTCTACCGAGATAGGCGTTTAAGGCAGTTAAACAGTACGAGACCCTCCACACTTTTTATCCCGTGCAATGGGAACCTGAGCCCCGGGAAGTGTGGAGGACCACCACTAGGATACCTGGTGCAATGGGAACACGAGCCCTCAGGATATCCTGTTAAGTGATGGTGTCTCATTGTTTAAGCAGATTCAATCAGGCTTGAGGGGATGTTCCCTGCTCCACGGCAAGCAATGCTTGCGTGATCACCACCTTATCCTTTTGATGTTGTTGTTTGAATTTGCAGAGCAACCAGAGGGTAAGCAGCACTCCCCCAAAGATCATGCAGCCAAATAACCCTACCCCCACCCATTCCTTAAAGTAAGAAAAGACGACTTTTAGAAGAGGAATGAGGGGAAGGGTAAATTGATAAGCATCTGAAGTCTGTCTTAACTGCATCCAGCTGGAAGTCCAGGGCATCAGTGAACATGCAGGTGATAAGATTCATTCTCTAAAGCTGTGTATTCTGCAATATACAAATCTCAAAACAAGGTTTAGTATCAAGATAATTATTTTGATTCTCTGAAATCTAGTGTTCTGGAGGCCTACCTCTGTCATGTCTGATCCATATAATTCTGGAAGACATAACTACTACCTTAATGACCTCATCAGAAAACACATAGAAAAACCTTTTTTTCCAAATTAACCTTTCCTTAAGCCAGTAACCAGAAAAGCCTTTACATTGAGTTTTTATCCAGAAAAATATTATACAACTCAGAATCACACCCATTTTGAAAGTTAAATCAATTAACATTATCATTCTGCTTAGCTCTCTGTCTAGAACAGCCTTCTATTTATTCCTCGCGTCTTTAAAGCCTTTTTCATCTGTTTTTACTCACTTATTTCTTGCCCCAAGACTAGGGAATCCAAACTTTCAGGTATCAAGGCCGACTACTTCCACTGATGCCTGGCAAGGCCACCATCAATTACCTATACAAGTGGAGCCATGAGTCCCTCCCTTTGTGTTCTCTGGCTGGAGATTTTAGAATGGCTACTCCAGCTTGTTTCTTAGGACCATTTGCTTGAAAAATTGTTTTCCTGCCTTTTACTTTAAGGTGAGTCTGTCTTTGTCACTGAGGCAGGTTTCCTGTATGCAGCAAAATGCTGGGTCCTGTTTATGTATCCAGACCATTAGCCTATATTTTAATTGGGGAATTGAGTCCATTTATGTTAAGAGATATTAAGGAACATGGATTGTTGCTTCCTGTTATTTTTGTTATTATAGGTGAAATTATCTCTGTGTGGCTATCTTCTTTTGGATTTGTTGGAAGAGGATTACTTTCTTGCTCTTTCTAGTGTGTAATTTCCCTCCGTGTATGGAGCTTTTCTGCTATTATCCTTTGTAATGCTGGGTTTGTGGAAAGATATTGTGTAAATTTGGTTTTGTCATGGAATATCTTGGTTTCTCCATCTATGGTAATTGAGAGTTTTGCTGGGTATAGTAGCCTGGGCTGGCATTTGTGTTCCCGTAGGGTCTGTCTAACATCTGTCCAGCATCTTCTAGCTTTCACTGTATCTGGTGAGAAGTCTGGTGGAATTTTGATAGGTCTGCCTTTATATGTCACTTGGCCTTCTCCCCTTAATGAATTTAATATTCTTTCTTTGTTTTGTGCACTTGGTGTTTTGATTATTATGTGACAGGAAGTATTTCTTTTCTGGTCTAGTCTATTTGGCATTCTATAGGCAACTTGTATGTTTATGGGCATCTTGTTCTTTAGATTAGGGAAGTTTTCTTCTATAATTTTGTTGAAATTATTGGCCCTTTAAGTTGGGAATCTTTACTCTCATCTATACCTATTATCCTTAGGTTTGGTCTTCTCATTGTGTCCTGGATTTCCTGGATATTTTGTGTTAAGAACTTTTTGCATTTTCTTTGACAGTTTTGTCAATATTTTCTATGGTATCTTCTGCACCTGATATTCTCTCTTCTATCTCTTGTATTCTGTTGTATCTCTTGTATTCTTGTATTGTTGGTGATGCTTGTGTCTATGACTCCTGATATCTTTCCTAGGTTTTCTATCTCCAGGGTAGTCTTGCTTTGTGATTTCTTGATTGTTTCTACTTCTATTTTTATGTTCTGGATGGTTGTTCAATTTCATTACCTGTTTGGTTGTGTTCTCTTGGAATTTTTTAAGCGATTTTTGTGTTTCCACTTTAAGGGCTTCTACCTGTTTACCTGTGTTCTCCTCAAATTCTTTGATAGTGTTATTTATGTCCTTCTTAAAGTCCTCTATCATCATCATTAGAAGTGATTTTAAATCTGAATCTTGCTGTTTTAGTAATATGGGGGAATCAGGACTTTCTTGTGTGAGACAATTAGGTTCTAATGATGCCAAGTACCCTGGGTTACTGATGCTTATGTTCTTGTTCTTGCCGTTTGCCATCTGGATTTCCTTAGTGCTACCTGCCCTGTCTCTGACTGGAGCCTGACTTTCTTATTACTTTGGTTGTATTAGAAATGTGTGGGGGTGGGTGTTACTACTGGGGTAAGAGCTGGGGCCCAAAATCAGCTCAGTGCTCAGGTGCAGACAGGAAAGTACCAGTGCTGCTGGCCAGGAAGAAGTTCCTGAGTCCTAGTGGGTCCCAGTTAGTCCCTGGTTGGGGCAGGAGTTGCTGTCTGCTTACTTAAGTTACTGTCCATGTTAGAGCTCCTGGAAGCCCCATTTCCTCTGGGTTCTGTGAGATTGGGGGCAGAGCTGTATCCCAAGATCTGCTCAGTGCTCAGGCCCAGACTGGAAGAAACTCCCTCAAATGCTTCTTAATTCTAGTTTTATCTATTCACAACTTCAGTGTGGTGGCTTTAGATTTATGTTATTATATGTTGTTTTGTTGTGTTTTGTTATTGTATCCTAGACACCTGTTGTTTTCTTTTTTTTCCCCAAACACTTTATTTATCAGTATTTGCATATACATACATACTTATACATGTGTACATATATACATACATATATGAACAATAATTAAATATATTTGAAAAGTATTGTGGGTTGGGAAGAGTGGGAGGAAGGAGAGAAAGAAAAAATTATGGAAATACAATGCTCATATATGAAATTCTCAAAAAGGAATCCATTTTTAAAAAAATGTTCAACAAATCAACTTGCATTTTACAATATGAAAATAAATATGACCTATAATTATGTTGAAGGACATTTTAACTCACTACAAACTTTGAAATTTAAAATGAAATCAATAAAATAATTTTATCCAGCATACTAACAAAAACCACAATAACATTTTATATTTCAAAGTATTTCTGAGGACAAGAAAATAGATTGTCAGAAGCTAAGTCAGCAGAGCCAGGGAGACACTGTGTGTTATTTCTTTTCTTTTCATTTCTTTTTTTTTCTTTTTTTATTATTATCAAATCATAATTTTTACTTTTTAACACAGGGGTTATAAACACAAAAATGCAGGATGTGGGGAAGGGGATGACACAGGAGAATAGATGTTCAGGGGGAGTACAGATATCTTTCAGAACAGGGTATCAGCTGGGTGAAGGTTCAGGGGTCAGGACACTATAATTCTGCCTATGCTTCACTTGTCCTTATCTAAGTTGGTACTATCCGCCAAGGCTACCTCTTTACAAGGTCTATAACTACTCAAGCTGGTAGATTTCTATAAAAGCTGCCTGTTTACAATAGTTTATAGACATCTGTTTCAGTGTTTTTCCATACAGACCCAAGACTTTGTGTTAGCAGGCATGTATGTCAGGCCTATTTCTGATTTTAGGCTTATGGCTGATTTTAGGCCTTCAATGTATAAGCAGGGCTGCCCCTGACATCTCCTCCCTTCTCCAAATATAGAAGGGTTGTGGCTATTCTAATCTTGCCAAGGCAGGGATAGAGGCCTGACCTCCAGTAATTAAAGGGGACCTTGTAATGGCTCCAGTCCTCCTGTCATTGTCCAGTGAGGCATGAAGGCCATACCTGTCCCGATGTCTTTTTCCTGGAGAGGGGATACTTTTGACATCAACCCCTATGCAGTCAGGCTTGTCACTCAGTGAGCCCAGAAATATATATATATATATATATATATATATATATATATATATATATATATATATATATATTTAAAGAAGGAGTAGCAAAATACTCAACCAGAGCTCCCAGGATCTAAACCTCCAGACTGAGAACAGAAAGGGAGGAACTCATGGCTCCACTTGTATAGGTAACTGAGGGTGGCCTCATTAGGCAACAGTGGAAGTGGAGGGCCATGTTCCCTGAAAGATTGGATTCATAGTGTTGAGGAATTCTAGAGCAGGGAGGCAGGATTGGGAGAATGGTGGGAGCACACCCTCATAAAAATTGGAAGAGGGGGTATGGGATTAGGAGTTTTGGGGGAGAAAGGAAGTGGAGATAACAGTGAAAGGTAAATGTGTAAAATATCCAAAAAAAAAAAAAATCCCAGATAATGGGTCTGGAAAAAAAAAAGATAGTTTACTTATTTCAAATGATTTTCAAAGGTATCCAGGAGATGCTTATTGGCTAAGATCTTATTTTAAGCTCTTCACAAAAGAACTTATGTCTCTTTAATATTCTCAAGAGAGATGCAAATCCTAATTTCTCTCAACAATTAATTGACAAAAGAGGAGTAATTTTACAAAAAGTAGAAGAAGTTCTCATTAATTTATATATTATATAGATTGATATAGATTGATTAATTGTTGGCTGTTTTATAATAGTCCTTTGATAAAAGAAATTATTAATAAAGAATTATATTTCTTTAAATAGTGTCTTCATGACTCTCTGAGGGTTGAAGGGGCATGCTTTGTTTACTCTTAACTTTCTAAAACTGAAAGTTCATGGCAAATCTGCTGCTGACTGCCTCTGGCATCGCTGAGACCAATAAAAACTAAGCCACAACTATGTGGAAGGACCCTTTTACTCTTAAATGGAATGGCCAGGACCCAGTTCCTATATGGGGCAGAGGATTGATATGCATGTTTGATATCACAGAAGGCATAGCTAAATAGCCACCAAAAGATTAATGAACTAAATAGATACCCCCACAAAACCAGGCCCAATTATAAATAAGATGAATAACAATTGACATCCAGGGAAGAGAAACTTCCCTGAGAATTCCCTTCGTTTTTCCTTTCCAGATAAAAAATTAATCACTGGTGATGTCTGCTGTTAGGAGTTCTAATCCTGATGCTGGCTTCTGGACTTATACTACTCAGACCTCCAATGGGCCTTTGACAAGAACGTCAAACAGCTATAGACTGACATCACTAATCTGAAGAAAACCCTTGTTTCGCTGTCTGATGAGATCCCCCAAATTGCAAAGGACTTTATTGGACTTGATTTTCTCTTTTACAATAGAAAAGATTGTATAGAGCTCTAGACTGTGTATAGCCCTTAAAGAAGAATGCTGCTTTTACATAGACAAAACAGGGATGATTAAAGAGAGCATGAAAAAGGCCAGAGAAGGTCTTGAGAAAAGACAGAGAGAGAAAGAGAAAAATGAGAGCTTGTAGAAGAATTGGTCTTCAACCTCTCCATAATTGTTAACCCTACTTCCTTCCGTCTTGGGAACATTATTCTAATTTATTGTTATTTTTGCTTATTTCCTTTGGTCCCTGGCCTTTAATAGGCTGACTAATTTTGTGAAACAACAGATAATCTGATAGCAAAAATCCATTCAGATACATTATCATAAGTTAGCTATGGAGGACCACAAGACTCTAGATGAGGATGTTACTCTATCCAGGGTGCTTCCAAATCCCAACTCCACCCAACCTAAAAGAGGGGACTTCTGCCCCTAGACCAAGCAGTGAGGGGCCACCAAGAACTCCCTCTGTCTGGCGATCTGAATTCTTGCTTAGGCTGCGAGACTAAGCATTGCAAGGGAATATAAGTAAAAGTTAAAAATATGTTTCTGGGTTCACCTGTTGTTTTCTAATGAACAACAGAGAGGGGATGGATCCAGATGGGACGGGAGATGTGAAGAAACTGGAAGTAGAGGAAGAGGAAATTGTAATCAGGATATAGTGTTTGATTAAAAATTCTATCTTCTATTTTTTTACATTTATTTACATATTTACATCTCAAATATTTTCCTTCCTCCCTATCCCCACTCAGAAGGTTTATCTTCCCATGATCCTTCTCACATGATTTCACCTTAGAGAATGGCCTCACTGGTTCTTCCCTTACCCTGATATTTCAATGTGTTTTCAATAACAAGGAAAAAAGAAAAAAGAATCATGTTTATTTAATAGATAATTTGTTTATTTGATTATTGTTTTATGTATAAGACAAATTTATAATCTAATATATAAATTAATACAAATTGTCTTATATTCACAATATTAGTCTCATTTCCAAAATAAACAAACTAGGAAATTCAGGGAGTTTGGGGAGTATAACTGAAAACTACATGGACTTCATAGTTCTCTTTTTCATTATCTGTTCACTTAAGCAGTGTGTTTGATAAAGAGAAACAAGATAAAGCATATGTTCACAAAAGCCTTACAATTGCAAAATTATTAAGTCAAAGACAAATGTATTTTGAAAGGCATGAAGGAAAGGTTACAAGCAGTTAAGAGATATAGGCAACATGCTGGAAGATAGAAAGGCAATCATTAAATCATAGATGACATTCTAGTTTAAACATGTCTACCTGTTTAATGGGGCATGCCATGGAGAATGAGCCAAATGTCAAGATAAAAGCATTCCAGAGAAACTCAACAATGTTGGTGCTAGTTACCCTGAAGCTGAGTGCATGGGACATGGGCAAAATATATGGATTTGTGCAAGTCATGTATGAGAAAATATTTCTAACCTTCTGACTCAAAGTGAGATTTTATTTTCCCCATTCATACTGAATGCAAAGAATGCCATCTTTTAAAAGATAAAACCCAAGAACACAAAGTAAAGAGGAGGATTATTTTGAATATTATAAGTACTAGAAAATTATTTGAAGACTGCGTATGGAATCATATTGATCATTCCTAGTTGTCCATATTGTAGAGTATTAAAAAAACATTTTTGTGACCTTATCATAAAATTATAATAAAACCTTATTCAGAATCAGATTATAAATCAGGAAGACATAGGTATTGATTACGTGACCTAAGATTGAAGCCAAAGCTCTTTTACTAGTTTCAGTGCCATAAATGTGTGTGAAAAGTGCACTTGTCATGATAGAAACGGTAACTTTGTTTATGTTATGCTTCCATCTCAAAATCATAGGTTTATGTTCTGCTTCCATCTCAAAATCATACACTAGCTCGGAACTCTGTAAATGTTGTCTGGTGAAATAGTGGCACATGCTTCCAAACATGTATGTAATGTGTGCATCTGAAATTCTATATATTTGGATTTGCACATTGTGTTCTCAATGTTAAGTGAGTGCAGAATTTGGAAGACTTTACCCATTTGAGTTGAGCAAGGCTACAAACTTGTGAGGAGTGAATATGCTGGTCTTCCATCCCAGTGTTGCCCTGTAGACTGAGGCACCATAGAACTTTGTCCTTGCACTCACTCTTCTCAGTTGCTCCCTGAGCACTGGAGGTGGTGTAGTTAATGTGGATACAGCTGAACCTTTTGTGGCTTAACACCCATTGTCATTGATTCTCAGCACTTTAGCCCCTTGTGAGTCTCTGCATCAATCACTACTCACTGCACAATGCAGCTCTGTAAACAAACAAACAAGCAAACAAACAAGAGTTTAAAAGCACCATACAGTGTGAGAGAGAATTAAGAAAAAAACGGGTCATGAAAAGATCATAGTTTCATCTTTAAACAGGGTTATAGGGTTATGCTTTTTTTTTTTTTGCATGTTTTGTAAGAGAATGCCCAGGTATTCAGAAACACCATTATTCAGACATTCTAAATAACTCTATTCTCAGGCTCTTTCTTAAACTTATATTTTTATATTGACATTCTAAGCAGGAAGTCTCTATCTGGAATTTGCATACATTTTTAATTTGAATTAATAATTCCTTCCTTCTCTTCCATAAATCCCTATACCTATCCCTGTTAAATTGTCTATTTCCAATCCCTGGCAATTCAAACTCTGTGTTTACATATCACATGTGTTCTGCCATCCTGACTCCTTGAAGGCTTCCCACATCCCAGTGGACATTCTTAGTTCCCTTACTTTTATAGGTAATACTAATTGAACATATATGTCTCAATATTTGAAGATAGGATCTACATATGAGAAAGAACATGTGTTTGTTTTTTTTTTTTTTAATTTCTTTTCCTGGGCTTCTTGCTCCACAAATGTACCCATGAACTTCATTACTTCTTTTTCTCTGCAGTTGAAAATATTATGATGAAAATGTACTATATATTCATTATCCTTTATCTGTTGATTGACATCTAGACTTACTCCATTGTCTAGATACTCAGTGTAGAACAAAGAGCTTGGTTGAATAAGTATGAAGTAGAATACAGAACGATTTGATTATATGTCCCACAGTGTTACAATTTGGTTAAATTGTAGATTTCATGAATTGTCATAGATTCTATACTTGGCAAAACCCTAATAATCAGTAATAATGACCTGAGAAATAGTTGATTCTCACAAATAGGACCAATTATAGATGCAAGCAGAATGACAAATGCAGAACTATAAGAGAGCTTTATTTTAAAGAGAAAAATATTGACATTTTGTATCATGTGGTATATGAGTCTATATAGCCTGTGTTGATTCCTCTCAGAAGGTAATAGTGATTCTTTCATGGCTTTCAGTCTCCACACATTTAAGCCTACTTGCAAGTTCTAGGCCAATGATAACTTGTCCTAAGAAAAATAAAATGAACTATGTAAAAAGGAGGTCATTTGTTGTCTTCTGATTCATACATGCACAAAGAGGGAAAGAGAGGGGAGGGAGAAAGAGGGGGTCATCTTTCAGTAGTGAGAAGCTGTAGGGCAAGTATTCCAGCATCCTTTAAAATATTTTATAATTTTTTGAGTAATTATTCGCAAGGAGCACATAATCTCACCTCATATTAAATATACTGAATTAAAAACCTTAAAATAGCTTAAATAGTCATGACTTAAAATAGTCATGACTACTGAAGATTTTCATTCAAACTTTGTGAGTACATTTCAGATCTCATTCAAGGAGGAAGTGATGCTTGCTTTCCATCTTTAGCAATCACCATCATGTTTCAGCTGTGAAGCGGGTGCTCAGAGACAGACATACAACTGTAAATAGTAAATATTGCCTTAGCAATTCTCATCAGCAAATAGCAGAGGTGAGTTAGCTAAGGAAATTACAAGCTTCTGGGAGACTGAAACAGAATTAAAAGAAGTAATGTTGTAGTTGGACATGAGAAAATCAACAAATAATCATGCTAACAGAAAAGAAAATAATGAATTACTATTAAAGCTTATTATTGGATGAAATGAAAACATGACAATCTTGAAAATTTGAATGAGATTTATTACATGATTTAAAAATTGGCATCCTATTGTTTACGTTAGCCATTATCTTAGCAATGCACTTTATTAAAGGGTCTATTTGAAGACAGAATGTCTGGATGTGTCAGTAAAATAAACACAGCTTGTAGAAAAGAAAAGCTGTATCTGGTGGCATAAATTTGTTATGCCTACACTGGGGCAAATTAAGGCTTCCGGGGTATCCTGTCAGCCAGACTAATTGGTGTGATCCAAGTTCAGTAAGAGATTAGGGCTCAATAAATAAGGTGGAAAGGTTTTTAGATAGGAGCTTTTTTTTTTACATCTTCCCTCTACACTTAAGTACAGATGTGCATACTCGCACAGTAATGTGATGCTTCTCCTTACTTTTTCTCTCTTCTTTCCCTCCCCTCTTACTCTCACACACAAACACACACACACTCCCTCCTTTTCGCTCTCTCTCTCTGTCTCTCTCTCTCTCTCTCACACACATACACACAGAGAGAGAGAGAGAGAGAGAGAGAGAGAGAGAGAGAGAGAGAGAGAGAGAGAGAGAGGGAGACAGGGAGGGGGAGGGGGAGGGGGAGGGGGAGGGGGAGGGGGAGGGGGAGGGGGAGGAGGAGGGGGAGGGGGAGGGGGAGGGGGAGAGGAAGGGCGAAAGAATGATTCCAGGTTTATATTAACAAATATGTAAATTAAAGTTTTATTTTATTTTCTTAGTACACGTAAGACCATAAAAAATAATTCAAAGAATTAAAGAGTTGTGAATTTATTTGTGCAAAAGAGTAACAAATGCATTATAAATCTGGAAGCATATAAAACATGAACAACTACAGAAAACTATTCTTTTGCTTCTATCATTATTTTTATTGGTTATTGTATTTATTTATATTTCAAATGTTGTCCCCCTTCCCGGTCTTCCCTCCACAACCCACCTATTTGATACTCCCCACTGTGTCTCTAAAAGGGTGCTACTCTACCCACTCACGCATTGTAGCCTCACTCTTCCATCCCCTAGCATCATCCTTCCCTGCAGCATTGAACTGCCATAGGACCAAGGGTCTCCCCTCCCATTGATGCCAGATAAGGCCATCCTCTGCAACATGTATAGCAGGAGCCCATGGGTACCTTTTGGTTGGTGGTTTAGTCTCTGGGAGCTCTGAGGGATCCAGTTAGTTGATATTATTGTTCTTCTTATGGGGTTGCAATCTCCTTCAGCTCCTTCAGTTCTTCCCCTAACTCTTCCATTGGAGTTGCTAGCCTAAGTCTGATGGTTGGCTGTGAGAATCTACATCTGTATTAGATATTTTAAAGAAATAAAACATGATTGCTTGAATAATATCATAGTATGAAAAGGAGCATAATTCAATACTCCAGAACTATTTGTCTTGAGGAAAAAAAACTATGTGGCTCACCATTTTTCCAAAAACTAATATATATACATATATATATATATGTATATGTGTGTATACATATAAATAAATGATATATATGTGTGTATGTGTGTGCTTGTGCGTGTGTGTGTGCACACACATATGCACGTGTACTTGTGTGTATACTCTAGATATATAAATAACTACTGGTTTTTAAAAACCATTTTAGGCTTGTTTGTTTGTTTGTTTGTTTGTTTCTGTTTGTTTTAATTTTCAGCTATTTCATATCCCATATTACCCAAACATGTGTGACTCCCTCTTGTATGGTAGGAGAAAAAGCACAATATAGAATTTGTTGAAACTAAGTTTTGTTTTGGTAAGATTCCAAGTTTTAAATTCCAGACGTTTCAAATTAAGAATCATTTAAACAACAATAACACAAACAACAATAAACAGAGAACAAATTCCATATGGTCAGCATGGTGCAATAGAACATTTTCCTTCAGCTTGTTTGCTTTATAAATCCATCAGTTAAGTCCTTGCCACACAAGAAGCTCAGTGTCTTTTACATCCCTTTGCAGTAAGCAATGAAAGTAAAACTGAAAGATACACAATTTTTACCCTGCATTCTTTCTTTGACATTTTCTGCATTAATCTCAGATGAATGTAAACAGAGACAGATGTCCACACTCATAATGTCAAGTTTTGTTTCCATTAATTCTTCGCAAACACAAATGATGCTGCACATTAAATTTTTGGGCTAATGGGAATTGCACATTCTTTGAATGTGCCTGGTAAAACTCACAGGTCTATAGAATTATTGTAGATGGAGGGAGGCTAAACAAAAAGTGTATTTTTACAAGTAGACTGTAAAATAAAAATTACCAAGACTACTAAAAATATGTTTAGCTACTTGTTATCAAAAACTGAATAAGAATAATAATTTATGAAATGGTTTATTTCTGAGATTTCTATATATTTTTGCAATTTTAAAAATGATTAATCACTTAGATAATTATTAAGTAATGCAGACATTGCTGGTGTTAATAAGAATGATTAATTAGATTAATTATAAAAACTTTAGTTTTCACACAGTGTTATTAAACATCAGCAAGCTTAGCTGTATCAGAAACTCATAGAAGCCTCAACAAACACACTTATTTAATTCTAGTTCTGCTTCTTTTTGTCGTAACTATTCATGCTTTTTGCCAGGACCTCCCAGAAGGACAGCATTTTCATGCAAGATGTCATAAACTCCAGTAGTGACACTGAAGTTTAACAATTCTAGAATTATGCAGAATTTTTTTTTCAGAGCCACTCTCGTTCTGAGCAGTTTTGACAGTTCCAAGGCCAGAAATGTGAGTCATTTTGACGAAAAAGTTCAAGACACTGGAAAGAGAATAATAATAAAAAACCAATGTTATATTATATATAAAAGTCAGCAAAACTTAGTGTTTACTTGTTAATGTATTTTATCATTCACAAATAAAAATAGTAGCATGGTCAAAAGTGTACAAGTATGATTTTATGGAAATAACCTTTTTTAAACATTTGTATACACTCCAATGTGACAAATTATTGTTACTGATAAATGATTAGCTCTGGGTTTTAAATTATCTTAATGAGATTGTCTTCTGAAATTGATGGCTTCCAATTATGCTGAGATTCAGCAATAAAACATTTCCACGCTACTGGAATAATAACTCTGTAACTTTGCTGTTCATATATCTTAAATCTCAAAATGAAACAGCAAAGAAAAATATTGTCTACTTGTTTGTAATATTTCCTCAAAATCAATAGATAAAATACACAATCATTAGACTTTCTTTAGAAATTAAAGAACAACTTAGTTTTTATTAAAGTAATATTGAAATTTTCTTCCCAGTAAGATAAATATGTGTCTTTCTTGGTTGAGGACTGCATGATAGCAAAACGATCCACCAGTTTAGACGCTACAGGATGGAACTCATTAATTTGTCTTTCAAGCATCTTTCAAGCCAGAAACAATGGGTTACTAGTGTTAAATTTGCCTTTACTAAATATTTTTAGAGAAAATGTGCATTGTCACACAGTCACACAGAGGAAGCATTTTTACTATGCTTGACTAAAACTGCTGTGTAGACATTGAATTTGTTACAGTTTTAAACAAAAGTTAATACTTCCAAAAATGAAAAAGTTGCTTCTATTTCTACTTTGTTAATAAATAACATTGTAGAAACTAATAAGAGAAATGTTTGTAAATATAGAAGTTACAGGAATAAAATTATAAATTATAAATTAAATGTACTGTATCACTTCCTGCTTCACATTTTAAATGAGTCATTTATCAATATAAATGTCAGTGTCCTATTATATGTAATAAATAACATAATAAAACACAGTTTTTGATATGTGTTTAGTTTCAGAACATTCAAATAATTTAAGTAGCAGCACCCTAATTCTAAAACTCATGGCTCATTACACAGACATTCCAGTATTAGTACTCTACAGTATGGTAATTCCTTATATAAAAGAGTATTTTATTAAGTGGAAAATTTATAATGACATTTTATTTCTACCCAAATCAAAGAAAACTACTGAAAATAACAGAAGCTAAATTAAAGATGGGGTACATACTATAAAACTTGATCAAATAGATCAGAGACCCTGAGAAAGAAACCAGATGCAGTGAGAGAGTGAGACAAATGTTGTGTGACATGCAAGTGAAAATAGAGTGGCCAAAGGGCATAAGAGAGAGAAGCAAAATGGGAAAGAAAGAAATAAAAAAAAGAAGTAATAAAACTAATTATGTCAGAATTATGACATAGTGAAACATAATTCTTAAAAGCTAAATCAAACTGAATAAAGATTTAAGAATTCATCATCTATGTACTATGAAATGTGATGAGAATATTAATATATATATAGTTGCCATTTGTTTATAACAGGCTATACAACATACATGTAGATGATGATGAAGAGAAACAAGAAGACAAAAATTCATAAATAAAACAGTAAACAAATTTTAATAATTTTGGTGATATATATGTATATATATATGACAAATTATTAAATGTTCCATGATAAAAAAGTTTCTATCAAAATCATATATAGAAGTATTTAACTGACAGATTAAACTTAGGATAAAATATTTGTTATAGCTCTCGTCATGTAGTTGATATGCTCATTAGAAAGAAGTATCTTTTTAATACTTTAATTGAAAAATATAATATTATCTTGTTCCTTTACAAATACTTCAAGGTAAATTGAAGTAAAACATGTCATAAGTGGGCAAGAAATAGCCTGGTCAAACTCCCAACAGTTAACCTGTAGAATAAACAATTATAAAGACCATTTTATAAAATATATACAGGCTTTTTCTTTACCCCAGACCTGAGCAAAAAGAATGCAAGTTCCAGAAAACAGAACTGAATGTAAGACTTCAGGCCTTCACTGCCCTGGGATACATTCAGGGAAGAGCAACATTCCTCAAGCCTCAGGGAAGAAAACCCACCTGTGGGTGGAGAAGGTCCAAAGCAGGAAGACACATTCCTGACGACAGAGAAAGATACAAGTCATCTGGGTGGTTCCAAGAACTAGCTAACTTTCCACTGTTCTTAGTTACCCCTATCCCCCTTGACGTCTTCCCAGTGTTAAAGCCTGCTAATATTCAAAATTTGTAAAGCAACCAATCATGTGTAACCATGCAAAAATGCAACCAATCATGTGTAACCACACGAAAATTCCTCCCTTTTCCCACCTCATGCTATAAAAAAGCCCCTCAGCTTGCTGGCCTTTTGTCAAACTCTACTCCTGTGTGGGTGAGCAGTTTGACCATTGGCTGTCAGCTCTCTTCCCTAATAAACCTCTGCTGATTGCATCCAGGTACAGTGTCTTACAAGTTTGTGGGTAGCCATGACTTTCTGAGACTTGAGTAAAGGTCTCCTGAGTTGGGGGGGGGGGTCTTCAAACCAATTTAGTAGAGAAAAACATCTTATCACTGCACCATCAGCAAACTGTGGTATTTAGCAAGATCTGAATAAATTTACTTACTGCTTGGCTTGACAAAATTTTTTGTTTCATATTAACAGTACAGTGTGTACTAGTGATATAACTCTGAAAACATTTGTCTTATTTTGCTCTAGTTAGCTATAAACATTTTATAATCATTGACTCTATCTGCTCTATTAATCACAGTAAGAATGAAAAGTTTTGAATAAAAATGTAATTTACATTTCCACCCAAAGTAATTTTTAGGTAAAATTCAAAATATGAAAAAATGTATTTTAGATAAAATAATAAATTTTTTTTTGGAAAAAAACAAAGATGATCCAACTATTTAGGCAGAAATTCAAAATATATTAAACACAACATATTTAAGTTATATATAACATAATATATAATATAACATAATTATAACTTATAATAACAAATATTGAAGACCTCCAAACTCTGGAGACCCTTACTCAAATCTCAGGAAATCACGGCCACCCAAAAATCGCAGGACACTGTACCTGGGTGCAATCAGCAGAGGTTTATTAGGGAAGAGAACTGGCAGCCAAGATCAATCTGCTCACCCACACAGCAGTAGAGTTTGACAAAAGGCCAGCAAGCTGAGGGGCTTTTTTATAGCATGAGGTGGGGAAAGGGAGGAATTTTTGTGCGGTTACACATGATTGGTTGCATTTTTGCATGGTTACACATGATTGGTTGCTTTACAAATTTTGAATATTAGCAGGCTTTAACACTGGGAACATGTCAAGGGGGGTGGGGAGGGTAACCAAGAACAGTGGAAAGTTAGCTAGTTCTTGGAACCACCCAGATGACTTGTATCTTTCTCTGTGGTCAGGAATGTGTCTTCCTGCTTTGGGCCTTCCCCACCCACAGGTGGGTTTTCTTCCCTGAGGCTTGAGGAATGTTGCTCTTCCCAGTGTGTATCCCTGGGCAGTGAAGGCCTGAAGTCTTACATACAGTTCCATTTTCTGGAACCTGCATTCTTTTTGCTCAGTTCTAGGGGTAAAGAAAAAGCCGGTATATATTTTACAAAGTGGTCTTTATAATTTTTCACTCTACTATATAAATATATATAATTTAAAATATTAACAAAATAAAGTTACTTATAAATGGTTGTATAGTGTTATAAAAGACCCAACTGAAGATCTGAAAGGTGAAGAGAAGGGGAAGGAAGGGAAGGGGAAAAGGGGAAGAAGGCTCTAAGTAGGCACCTAGAAGCTTTTAGTTTAATCAAGTCTGAACCTATGTGTGAACCATGTAGATCTGTTCCTCATTCCATTACTAATTTCCCATCAGGATTCTGCATCCACTGTGATTGTTTAAAATGCTTTCCATTTATGATGTGGAGACAGAGAGAATTTTCTCTGTGAATGTCTTATTTTACTCTACTCCCTTAACATCCATCCCCTTTTTTCTGCAAACAAACAAATTTCATTCTCTTTTAAGGCAGAAGTGTGTTGTATTATATTCCAATTTGTGTACATGTTTGTGTGTGTGTGTGTGTGTGTGTGTGTGTGTGTTTGTGTGATACCTTCTTTATATATTTACTGTTGACTATATAGGTTGACATGATAGCTAAGTTTGTTTTCTGTTTTTAATTTTATATTCTTATCTCATATATTATATCCTCTGCAATTCCCCTCCTTTCATCCTGCCTGCCTGCCCCACCTCCACTCTTCCTTAGACACATCATCCATCTGACTGCTTTTCTTCTGAAAAGAGTAGGTCTCCCGGGATATCAACCTAATACGACATAACAATCTACAATAAGACTAGGCACAAACTATCACATCAAGGGTGGACAAGGCAACTGTCACTTTGTCTGGACATGCACTTTTCTCTACTTGGAACTTGCTGTGTACCAGGCTGGCCTTGAACTCAGAGATATCCTTGCCTTTGTCTCATGGGATTAAAGGTATGTACCACCATGCATAGGCCAAAGCTTATCAGGGGCATTATTTCTCAAGATCTGGATTAAAAGTCTGTCTCTTCCAGTCTCAAGATCTGGATCACAAATGTGCCCTCCATTATTATAAGGTAGTTCATTCTAGAATCACCTGGTAATAACACCTAACTTGACAAAACTATTCCTTGTTCAACTGTGAACACAAACAATAAGTGCAGCTGTGTAGGATCTTTTTTTTTAATTCCTTTTTTTATTGGGTATTTTCTTTATTTACATTTCAAATGTTATCCTGATTCCTGGTTTCCCCTCCATAAAGCCACTATCCCATCCCCTCTTACCTGCTTCTGTAAGGGTGTACCCCTAACCACTCACCCACTCCTCCCTCTCAGTCCTCTATTTCCCCTACAGTGGGCCATGGAGCCTTCACAGAACCAAGGGCCTCTTCTCTCATTGATGCCTGACAAGGCCAGCCTCTGCTACATATACGACTGGAGCCCTGAGTCCATCCATGTGTACTCTTTGGTTGGTGGTTTAGTCCCTGGGAGCTCTGGGGGATCTAGTTGGTTGATATTATTGTTCTTCCTATGGGGTTGCACACCCCTTCAGCTCCTTCAGTCCTTGTGTGTAGTTGCCTGGGTTCACCTGAAAGGAGGGCTGGAAGTAAAAAAGGACTAAGAGGCAAGAGAAGCTTGAAGCCAAGACAAAATTTTCTGGTCAAGGCTCAAATTTTTAATATTCATCTCTTCTAATTTAAAGGGAGAGCCCCAAGGAACCCATTCTTGTTTCAGCCAGAGATGGGTGGGGGGAATTCATCCTTAGTTATAGATGTTTCAAGGCAAGCTCAGTGGGCAGTCTATTCTTCTAAGTTCCTGTAGGAAGTTGTAGGGGCAGCCAAGGTGGGTAACTCCACCTAGGTCTTATTATTAGGTCTATTGTGGTACAAGGTCTTTCTGACCTGATCAAAGCTGGGTGGAGGGCACACTTGTGTAGGATCTTACCCCAAGATCACCACTTTCTTATTCTGTTTATCTCCTTGAACACTGAATTCAGCTTTATTTCATATCTTGGTGCCCTCTATTACTTGAAACATACATTTTTATATTTTCCTTTCTAAGTTTACTATGCTCAATCAAAACAATTTTCATAAGAATAAACTAGAGAACAAAGTCTCTGCTAGGCATTTTTGAGACCTCCTTTGTTTTCAGACAAGGGCAAAAAGCAGCCATTTTCTTCACCAAAGTATTACAAAACAACATTGTGAGATTCATTTTCATTTTCTCCATATCTGTGCCTGTATTTGATGCTGTTTAATTGTTACAGGACAATTTTAAATATAGTTTTCTCATTGTAACTATCACTCAGTTTTCTGTTTAGTATTTAATTCATATATATATATGTATATATACACATATATATGTATATACACATATATGTGTATATATATATATATATATATATATATATATATATATATATATGTATAATTTTTAAGTTATGAGAGAATACTATCAAATGCCCTGTTTTGGCTGCATTTTAATAATTTTTGCTTGATTTTAGTTGCTTTTAGCTTTTATATATTTTGTATATTAATTATTTGAGAAGAGTAATTGGCAAATATTTTGTCACATTTATTAATGACTGTTTTCTTAAATCTTTTAGAGCAATGTTATTGCATTTGCTTTGTGTATGTGTGAGCCATTGTTTCAAATGCTTTTGGAATTTGTCTTTGCCTCTAAGTCACTTTTTCTCTGATATACTCTATTTTCCAAATTTCATGGTTTACATTAAAATGTTTCATTTATTTTGAAGAGAAATGATCTTGGAGAAAATTAATGATGACTAGTCGATATTGTATGTTGGGTTGTAATGTACATGGGTCCTGTTGTTGGGTTGAATTGTGGGTCCTGTGTTTGCCCCATCAATGGGCTAGGTCCCGGCTCAGAGAGGCAGAGTCACAAGAATTTGACTGTGTTCTCCCCATGCAGGCACCTTAGAGATGGGGAGAGCAGCCTGAGGTCCCATGGGGAGCTGGGGCTCTTGGCTTGGGGGTCCCCAGACCAAAAGGCAGCCTTGAACCAGCTAGTTATCCGCCTCTTGGGCTCCAGCCTAGATGCCACTTGGGGGGGGGGGAGTTTGGAAGGGCCTAGAATCAAGTAGGGGCATAAGAGCTAGATTGGCCCACAGCCAAAGAGGAGAAGGGGAGGAATGACCACAAGGATGAGAGTTCTTGGCTTGGTTGCTGTGGCTTGCTTGGCTGTAAGGAAGCTGCTCACTTGACTTGGGTGTCTGGCTCAGCTTGCTTGCTTGGGTTGGTGGTCTCCATGGCTGAGAAGATAGAGAAGTTGTCTGCAGTATATTAGGTGTTGTTTAGGTAGTTGAAAACTTTCTCCACTGTTCCCCATGGTGTGTTCCAAAGAAACAGTCTATGGTCTTAAGATACTTATTTTCGTGGTGGAAAATGGATAAAAACTATACCCCAGTATTTTCAGGGTAGGCCTGAGGTTAAATACCTTTTGCAAGGAGGAGGATCTGGGAAGTAATGTTTAATTGGCTATGCCCTTCTGGCCTTTAGGTATCTCAATAATATGAAGATTTCTCTTGAGGCTTCATGACCTGTATT
Source organism: Arvicanthis niloticus (assembly GCF_011762505.2). Lineage (NCBI taxonomy): Eukaryota > Metazoa > Chordata > Mammalia > Rodentia > Muridae > Arvicanthis > Arvicanthis niloticus. Next base: position 13,219,640 of record NC_047660.1, on the reverse strand, counting down.
CATGCCTTCTACCTGTGGAGTGGCTAAGGGATATTGTCTTATGTGACTGGAGGATCCCACTCTATGGACGTCTTTGGCCTCATATCAGGAGCCCAGAGTCTGGAATGGAGACATTTATGCTGTCCCTTAGGATCACCTGAGATCTCAGGAGATTTCTAGACAATACGAGACTAGAAACCAGGCTGTCCTTTCACGGTCCTACAGTTGTACATAAAATATCTGTTTTTAAAATAACCTTTTTTGATACAGCTGTACTGTATACAGCCATGAGGGCTTTGCATGTAAACACTTTTAAAAAAAGTATTAGTATTTACCATTTGATAATCAAGTGATAAACGTTTTACTTCTCATCAGGATAATATTTGCAGGTGGTCTTTCTGAGAATTTTTAAAATAAATATATCTATATATTTACATGTTGATATGAAACAACTTTTCCAAACTTTTTATAGATTAAAAATGAAATGAAATAATATCAAAGTTTTATTATTTGAACAAAACATTAAAAGCAATCTAAGTAGTTCAGTTCTGTTTTTTATTTTAAAAAAAACAAAAAACAGCCTACAATGTTAAAATGGTAAAACAGTCTCGTTGAGGCAACAACTATAAAAGTGTGCTGAACAACTGTCATGGATGGACACACACACCTGTTCTTACAAGACAGAAAACCAATTGTGTATACTGCAGCTTCATCCCTTTGTAACCACTTTTTGCATAGTACAGTATTGCTAAACCTTTAAGAAGTTGAATAAGCATGTGTTCATTTTCAGGTTATTCATTTATCTGTATTTTAGGACATATTTTGTTTTCTGCTGAATATCTTACCTCTAGACATTTTGTTGTATCTTAAAGCAATATCCCTACCCTCATTCTATATAAATTATTGCTTTGACAAATCAACCCACACTTAGAAATTATAGTATGTTCACAGAGTTTCATCTTCTAAACAATCCTTAAGGAAAGGTATTCAAATGAGAATTCATTTTTCCTTAAAATATCATGAGCAAAACTGTTCATACTGTTGACTATGAAATGCAGCTGTTTTCTTCATCATGCTGACTATATTACAAATAATAATTAGCAGAGTAAATGTCTCTTAACACAAAACAATTGTGTAGAACTTGGAATACATTTTACAATTACAATTACTAATTGTTCCAAGAGATTACGTTTGAATAAGTAAGCTCACTTTTCCACCTCATCTTGGAACCCCTCATAAAAATAATTGTCTTTTGAATCATATTGATTCTTATTTATCAGCATCTTACATCATAAACATTCCAAATATATACAGTCAGAGAACATATCTTATAAAAGAATAAGAAATTCTTATTTCTAAATTTTTAAGACATAGGAAGAAATGTCAATTTTGCTAATATAATTTTCTACAGTCCCAAAATGGTATCTAAAGAAGGAGAAATATATATTTTCCTTGATAGTAATATACTAAAACTAAATATATTATATCTAGGCTTGCTTTAGATTGAGATTATAAAATATTTCTTATCTTCATCAACTCCTCTGATTTTCCCTTACATTGCTTCATTTACAGTGTTGATTTTGGTTTGGTTTACCACTATGCAATATGGACTATTTTTTATACATTGAAAAATTGCTTTAAATTGGTGCCCTGTCTGATTACATTCTTTAGGTAAATATTTATTTGTCTGACTCTTCTCTGTGGACTTTTTTTTTTTTTTTTCAGATTTTTCCTTCTCATACTTAGAACTTTGGGATCTAAACTTGATCTTTTCTCCTGGAATCAAATTAACATCAGAAAATGTGGACTTTGTTTTCAATTTAACCTCAAGTCCATGTCTGAATATTCCAGCTAAATCCATTTACATTGTTTTACAGCTGTTAATATAAACTATGCATGTCTTTAATATCACTAGATATCAAATGTAGAATATTTTTAAGGAGTCAGTTTGGTATAAAATTCCTTCCTTCTGTCATGGACATTCTTCATAGCTACATAAAATGTGTGAGTTGAATGAATGACTGTTTTCAATAATGGAAAGAGCCAGTTTATGAAGAAAGGGTCAAAAATAGGAAAAATGCAAATGATGTAGCTGATTTACTGCATGCAAAGAGAAAAATCAGTGATTTGATTATGTCCCATCAGATTGTCTAAAGAATAATATAAATGAAGGTAGTAAGGAAGCTACCTTTCTTGCTTATACTTCATTAATCTATAATAAGTTACTAAAGATGCATGTACATTGGTCCTTGTGAATAATTTATTTTCTCACCCATAATGTGTAAAACAGTTAATCATATGAGTGTATTGAGAAACATTTTGTTTTTAATGTCTACTCATTTTAATCATTCACTTAAAAAATAGAATGTTACCACATTTATTTTGATTTATTTTGCTTCAGGTATTTTGTTGGGATATATAGGTTATTTGAACAAAATGAACTTGTTAGAGTTCATTGATACTTGCTTTCTAAACTGAGGGTATCTATGTGTGACATTTTGCTGCATTTTTTGCTTGCTACAGAATGAAAGTTTTTCCCCAGCCCCTGGGAGCTGTTTGCAAGTCACAGGGAATCAAGTTTTATTCTCTCAGAGAAACGTCTGCTAAATGATTAATTTCTGATGATGTTTCTGGCTTCACTTTACCTGTTTTGTCAGAAATGGCTTCTCACACTTTTGTTTACAAGATACATGTTCTTCCTTAGTGATGCTTTTCTGGTAAAAAATTTAGCTGAGACATATTATTTAATGATTTTGTTTAACCAAGAATAGGTAAGACCAGAGAAATATTGAAATAGAATATGCAACATATTGTATGGTTGTAATTTTTCTTATTACACATAAATTTTGTGAAACATTTTTAAAAGAAATATATAATGATTGTAAATACTGTAATTGAAACTAATGATATAATGAAACTGGAATAATTTTGAGGAATCAGTACTGACATCATAGTTGCTGATATAGTAGGAAGAATATAAGTGAATCTTCTAGAATATTTTGCAATTAAAGTAAGTTATGATTATTATAAGTATAGTTGAATTCTCCTCTGTATCCTCATACCTAACATCACACTTAATCATGAAAAAAATAAAGAAAGAAAAGTTCTTTAAAAATATCTGCAGTTTCCTTGGTACTCTCATGCCTAATACCACACTTAATGAGAAGAAACAGCATCCAAGAAACAGCTAGAGTTACCTTGGTGCCTTCAAATCTCTTCCCGAGGCAAGAGACAAAAATTTTATTGTGAAGCTGCAGTGTTTCTTAATTTTCAGATCTGAATTTTTGGATACCTAATCTTATCTTTTTCAGTGCCTGGTGTAGAGTTCTATAGTCTATCATTTCAAGTTTTATATAGAGACCATGTCAATTAATATTTTCAAATTTATGTTGCTAATACAGATACCAGAAACAACAACAACGAAAAAACAAACCATCATAGTTCTCAGTAAAATGACAAAGCTAAGACAGTCCCATGATTAAAATAATAATAATAAATAAACTATTTTAAGTTTCAAAGTATCAAGTCCAATCGCAATATGACTATTTCCTCTAGGAGAAAGTATAAGATGTTGGACTTAATGTTTTAAAAAAAATCTAAAGGCATATTCTTTTAATTTATATGGATGGAGGTAATTTGAAAAGAGGGACCACATAGAAACTCAAGAAACCTCTTTCTGCACTACTACTTATCAATAATAGTAATAGTAATTAATCTTACAATTATTTACAATAATTACTGTTAACAAACATAATGGTTGATAATAAAGATGTCTCTGCAATGGATTATATTAAATATTATTTCCCATATCTGCACAACCTAGTCACATGAGAGTGAAATCTATATTTATCCAAAATAATTTTCTAATTCCTGATAGTATCATGCATGTAGTGCTTTAGACTGGGAGAAAGCAATATCTAGCAGAGCAAATACTTTTAAAATTCATTAGTAGAGAGAATGAAACGTAATTAATATCGACCTCTGAAAGATGGCAGTACATATTAATTTTCTTGTTTCAGAGCATTTCAAATGTTATTCTTGTACCATCATTTTTATCTGAGTCTGAAGGCTGAACCTTTGAGAAAGCAGCAAGTAAATTTATTCTGTCAGTTAATACAGCTATTGGAGAATATTAGTAATATAAATGTTCCTCTTCATGATAAGTATTCTGTTATATTTAACAAGGATAGTAGAGAGGTAGGGAGGATCTAAGAGAAAATCTTGGGGGACATGATTAAAATATATTGTATAAATAAATAAAATAAAAATATATAGAAGAATAAATAACTCTAACATTTTTAAAATTTTTTTTACTTTACAGATTAATATTCTTTGACAGTTTTATGGATGTAGGGAATGTATCTTGAACTTTCCCATTAATCTTGGCCCCAACTCCTCTTTTCTTCTAAATCCATTCACCTGCTTTCCTATTTTCTTCTTTTGTGCATAATCTATGAAATGTAATAAACATTATCCTTATTAGCATGGGTAGAAGATATTTTCCAGAGACTGTGTCATTTATTAGTGTGGATATATCACTGAAAAAAATGACACAGGTACTCTGAGCAACTATGACCTGACAATCAAATCTTAGTGTACGTGAAGTTCATAGGATTATTTTGAGTCTATGAGAAAATTATGATGAGCCGAAATTTGTGTTGGTCTTGTGATGGTATCAGTTCCACAAATGACATGTGTTCAATGACTGTGCTATGTACAGACCATGTCTTTGGTTACATACCATTCTACTTTGGCACCACATTTTTTCCAACCCCTGTTCTGTGAATGATTTTTGAGGCCTCCAGTGAGGATATGTATGTCTCATTTAGACAGTAGCAGTCCATCATTTCTTATGAATACTTTAACTGGTTAGAATGCTCTGCATTAACTGTTTGCTAATGTAAAAGCTGCCCTTGTAAAGGCATAGTTCAGGAGTAAATGGGTATTTAGAAGTCATAAGAAAACATAAGTATTTAGAAGTTAGTTCTATAGCAAGATATTTTACCAAAACAATGTTTGTCCTTTTTTACTTTAACTGGTTAGAATGTTCTGCATTAACTGTTTGCTAATGTAAAAGCTGCCCTTGTAAAGGCATAGTTCAGGAGTAAATGGGTATTTAGAAGTCATAAGAAAACATAAGTATTGATAAGTTAGTTCTATAGCAAGATATTTTACCAAAACAATGTTTGTCCTTTTTTTCTAGGGCCTATGACCTCTTTAGCTGCAGGACGTTAGCTAGGATCTTAATAGTTTTTCTCTTGTGGAGCATACCTAAAATTCTATCAGAAATCAGTTGGTTATCCTCATAAAATTCATGTCACTATTAAACCAGAGAGAACATTTTGTCAGGAGCATTGTAGCACTCAGGGTCCACTGCTATGTAAGAGTATCTGTGATTTTCTTCCTAATAACCTGCAGAGCAACTTCTAGCATTCTGAAAGCTAATTGTCCAGAATGATATTTCTTACTCATTTCTACCTTGATTATTCAACAAATAGGGATTTATCATGAATTTCAGTTGATGGAAGTATTATCTGATAGAATTTCTGTGAAAACCATTGTGGCAAATCCACAAATAAATACAAATAGAAATATTGTAGTTATACAATTCCCTGGCATATATCCAAGGACACAGATAACTGCATACATATTCATGATGATATAACAGCAAGGAAAAGAAGTAAGCCTAGATGCCAACAAATGAAAGAATGGATGATGGAAATGTGAAACTTATACAATAATCAAGTTTTATTCAAACATAAAGCAAAAAAATATGAAATGTACACAAAAGTAAATAAAATTTTACATTAGGCTGAGTACAGTAACTCAGTCCCAGAAACATAAATCTTTTATATGTGTACTAAAGCTATGAATTTTTAGAATCACATATTTAAATTTGAGTGCTTGTTAAGATGAGAAAATAGTGCTAGATCATTTCAAAGGGGAAGAGGGGATTAAGGGGAGAAATACAACATATAGTACACGAAAGTGAAGAGAGGAATATCGGGTGGTAAAGGTCTAAATAAGGGAGTGGAAGAAGTTCCCAAGTCGCCATTACACTTGTTTGCCCACTAAGACACTTTTTTCTCTCTTTCTATTATTAAATATTAAGTAAATAAGCTAATATATTAGAAAAAAGAAGGTTTTTATTATTGGTTTTTGCATTATTGTTATCTATGAATAATGTCCTAGCAGTAAAACCTCATCTGTTATATAAATAGGCATGATGCATTTGATAAAGAAGGCATAGAATTTATAGGTGCCAGAAATGACCTGTTTACTATACTTTTCTTTTTCCTGTATTTCTACAAAAGTTCCTTTGATTTGCACAATATTTATGGAACTAAAATAATACCTGTACAATTACTTATGTTAATTGATAAGTTCTGAGCAAGCCTACTGCAAACTACTGCTTTCCCACACCACTATTTCCCTGGGGACACTCATCTATCTGGTAAAGTTGTGCTTAAGCCTTGACTAGATTTTGTTATGAAGAAAGTATATTAATGGACCACTTACCTACTGAATATTAAATTTTTCAGCTCCTAGTGGTAAACATGTTAAAATCATTTTTAATTCACAGATGATTCCTTAAAAGAGACATATACTTAATAAAAGAGACTTACATATTTAAAAGAGACTTTCATATTTAAATAATTATATTTTGTGCTATAATTTCAGAAGGTTACAATGTTAGTAGCTAGGTGTGCATTCTATTGTATAATTTACTTAGTTACAGTTCGGTTTTATTATTATCACAATTCACATTTCAGAATTCATCATTCCAAATTAATATTATAGAGCAAGGCTTAGCTCACTCTGTTAAATATCTGCTGTGGATGCATGAGTGTCCAAGCACACAGGATAAGTGCTGAGTACAGAAGTGTCCATGAACCCAATAAGTGAATCCCTCAAGTCCTTTATTCAACCAGCCATCTTAAGCAAAGAATTCAACTCCAGATTTAATGGAAGTCTCTGTCTTGAATAATGAAGTGTAGAGGGGGTTCAGTAAAGCAGTTTATCTCTATCTCTGTCCTCTAGACATATACATATTTGTGCAAGCACAGAAGCAAGTACACACACAAACAGATTCACATACTCATGCACACAAACACATGTACACAGAATTAATATTATTTCTTATGTTTTTTTTACATTTTTTTACAGTTCAGTTGTTTTCCCTCTCCCTGTCTACCCTCCTACAGTCCCTCCTCCCATTCCTCCTCCCCCTGTCTTGAAGAGGATGTCCCCAATACCCTACCCTCACCCTCATCCAGCTTCCCCACTCCCTGGAGCCTCAAGTCTCTCAAGGGTTAGGCACTTCTTCTTCCACTGAGGCCAGACCAGGAAGTCCTCTGCTGGCCACGCTGCCTGGCTCAGTGTCTGAGAGATCTCAGGTGTCTAGGTTACTTGAGACTGCTAATCTTTCTATGGAGTTGCCCTCCTCCTCAGCTTCTTTCAGGCTTTACCTATTCAACCACAAGTGTCCCATACTTCAGTCCATTGGTTGGATATAATCATCTGCCTCTGTCTCAGTCAGCTGTTTGTTGGACCTCTCAGAGGACAGCCATGCTAGGATCCTGTCTGTAAGCACACCATAGAATCAGTAATAATGTCAGACCTTGGAACCTCTCCTTGAAATAGATCCCAATTTGGACCGGGCACTGGACCTTGTTTCCCTCAGTTTCTTCTCCATTTTTTGTCCCTGAGGTTCTTTTAGATAGGAACAATTCTGGGTTAGATTTTTCTGACTGGGATGGCAACCCCATCCCTCCACTTGATGCCCTGTCTTTCTACTGGAGGTAGACTCTACAAGTTCCCTGTTCCAACTGTTTGGAATCTTATTTAAGACTTTGAGTCCAGAGAGTCTCATATCTCCCAGGTCTCTGGTACATTTTAGATGATCCCCCCACTTCCCACACTGGAAGCTACATTCTTCCATTCATTCCTCTGGCCTTCAGGACTTCTCTCCTGGATCCTCCCTCCCAATACCTGATCCTGTTCCTCTTTTCCCCACCCTCTCCTTTCTCTCAATTTCAGTAGTATTTTATTGCCTCTATGCATTCTTATGTAACTGCTTCTATTTTTAAACATGTTTCCTGTAATAAATCCTATGAAAATAAAATTCCTGTGCTGTATGCTGGAGAGAGCTTGTAAAGCTCTTACCTATTAAATGCTATGTTTTATACAATAAATGGGAAGCAAAGGTGTCTCAAATGCAGCATGATGACTTTGGCTGGATGTTAATGAAGAAAAATATATGTACTGCAGATTAACCTTCTCTGTCTGCCAAAACTAGTCTTTCTTTCAGTAAAGACCTTTAGATGATTAATCAATGGCAGATTACATGTAAACTATTTGGATTCAATACCCAATATTCTCTCTTCAATTATTGAACATAGACAAATAAAAAGAGGTTTGATTTTTAGTCCAATAACATAGAGAAAAATAGTTTAATATTTTACCCAAAGAATGATATAACCAAATGTAAACAAATATTACTTATTTTTAACTACATATGTTGATTCATAGAAAGAATATTGGAAAGTGATTAAAAGAATAGGAGATAAAAAGCCCCAAAAATATTCAATAAAGTTCAATTTCTTTGAGGTTATTATTTGGAAATTTACCTGGTCCTATGTTATCTTATAACAAATAATTTGTTTCATTATTCCATTGGAGAAGAGATTCAACAACTGCTGATAGAAAATAAAGCTGAAGAACTAATTCCTTACCTGCAAATGGTAAAATGAATGTGTTCAGAAAAATTATGCACTGAAATGTCTCTATTACATGGGCCACCCTGTCAATGTAACCATAATCTCTGGTTGTAATAAAAGCCAGCATATTTCAATTAAAATAAATATTTAAATATAGAAAAGAGGGAATCATAAAAATATAAACAAAATAAAAGGTAGCATATGTCTTCAATGTCAGCACAAGGGAGGCAGGAAGATCTTTGATCTAGAGATGCCTGTTCTACGTAGTAAGTTCCAGGCCAGCCAAGGATATTTGTGACAGTGTCTGAGAATATATTGTGGTAGATTTTTCATTTATGTCTGTGTTTTGTAAATGGCTGTTTGATCATTCCTCATTTTGTTTAGTTTTTAGAATTTGCAAGCCTCACTATTAAGTTGCATTTCCTTACTCACCAGCCTGTCTCCTTTTATAAAGAGAGCTGAATTTATCATACAGTTTTTAATGATAATATAGTTTTATTTGTGTTATCTCTCAATGGATGGGTTTACCACTTAGAATTCTCTTTCTTTCACATTGAACATGACTATCCTTTTTTGAATAGTGAATGAAACACCAATTTTTCCTGCTGTGCAAGTCTTTTTGTATGTTATACATGGATTCTTTATACTTTTCAGGTCCTAGTAGCCTAGTGTGTGTGTGTATATATGTAATTAATATATATATATTATATATATTATATATATATATTATATATATAATATATAATATATATATATATATTACCCTTATTAGCTTTCAGTTTAGAAGCTAATAGGATTAAGATATTAAGGATAGATGAGAACAAGTTTCTGATTGTGTTTGTGTCTGCTATCCTCACGGCTTTCTGGACAACTGTCTTCCATATAGCTAACTCTTACAAGCTTCTGGTAAGATGGATTCCTTCTGTTGTTCTTCATGTAGTTAGATCAATAAAACATACCTATACTTCAAGGAGTCATGATCTCTTCTTGTTACCCCTAACTCTCCTTTTTTCTCTATACTTATAACTGTTCATATTCATTTTAATTGAATTTTTTTTCTGGTAAAACCTTGAAAGATCCCTACCATTTTCTGGGAAGGTGTTTTACAAAGGTATATTAAGGACAAGCTCTGAGAAGCCTACATAGATTGTGTTCCACCCTTTGTAACCTTAACCCTGACCATGCAAGGTTTTTAGTCTTTGAGCTCTTCAAAGGAATCTATATAAATCCAAGGCTTCTACTTCTAATCCTTGTTTGCTTTGAACTTGTTAAGGTTTAAATCCCTGCAGCAGTGCCACACAGGGGGGCTCCAAACAGAACACTGCAGTTTCAATAAAGAGGAACAGAAAAGAGACTATAAAATAATGAAGCCAAAGACGAAAAGATGTTCCTGAATTGTGAAACTGAGATGTGTGCTGGGGAGAAAAGATCAGCAATAAAAATGTAGCCTGAAGGCTGAAATTTTATCATGATAAAATGATATTTCAATTTTTTTAGTGATTATTTTCTTGTATTTTTGATATAGAATTTAGCTTTATATGTACATTTTTACTTTTTAAGAATTTAAATTTCCAATACCATGATATGGGTAATACTGTGTTTAAATGTGTACAATGCCAAATATAAAATATGAATGTTTTAATCTCTGTGGGTACTGAAGTCACAGACACGGTAGGAGAATGGTTTCATTATATAAAGTAATAGTGATTCTGTTCTTATTATTTGTGCTACTTTGATTTTCCCAGACAAGTAGGTTAATAAAATAAGAGAACCAGGGTGGATTTCTCTTCCAGTGAAAAGGCTAAAAACAGAATTCAGTTGGATAATTCTGAGACATTATAAGATTAAAGAGCTGTCTCCAACAGAAAGGCGTGTTTTTAATCCATATGAACATCTAACAGGGTGGCTCTGGAAGACCTGGATTGCCATGTTACAGACTGCTCTTGAAAGAATGGTTATGACTACAATATCTTGGGTGGATGCTGCTGAGAAGCTAAACTTTCTGATAATATTTTCACAAAGCTAAAACTAATGATATAGACATGAAAAGGAATTGGGCACTCAGGAGACTTTACCCTTCATCCTAGACATAGAATTACAGACAACTTAGGAATGGTGAGAGTGGAAGAAACTGTTTTTCCCTTGGAAGAGCACACCAAGTGGTCTTGCAATTCCAAATGGCCATTCTGAAAATATACATAGAAGAAGATTATGGAAACAGAGTGGGTTATATTTAGGCATACATACATAAATACATACATACATACATACAATTATGTATGTGTGTGTTTGTGTTTGTATGTCGGGATTTGATTAAAAATGACCAAAAGAAAGAAGTCATACATGTGAAACAGAGCAATATTGCGCATACTGGCTGTGTGGAAAAAGGAAAAGGTAGAATGATTTAATTATATTATATTACCAAACGATAAATTATTTTTTAAATTAGGATATATAGGTTAATAAAGTAATTAAATATGGAACATATTAATTCATATTTTATATATGACATATAATATATATATATATATTATATAAAGCACATGGTGGAGTCATCCATTTGTAATTTAATGAACAACTAAAAAACGTAACATTAATACAGCATTTTAATGTTATTCAAATACCAGAATTTACTTCAGGGCAGATCAAGCTGGAGGACATTATGCTAAGTGAAATTAACCAATCATAGAAGGCAGTACCTAATGCATTGTGCCACTTACATGAAATACCTAAAAATGCTAAGAAAACATAATTTAAATTGTGTTAATGACTTATTTAGCTTGTGATTCTGAGTTTCTTTGAGAAGTTGGTAATAGTTACAGAAATAATGTCACACAATAGATGCTATGAATAAACAATGGGCAAAATTTACATTTGTGTATTAAATATGAATAGTTTTAAATCAGTTGTCTGAAATGAGCTGAAATTTCTCTCATGCTAGCTCATCAGGTACAGATACTTATTGTTATACCTACCAGACTATATGAATTCAATTTCTAGGAAGCACATGATGGAAGCAGAGAACTAACTTTGGCAAGCTGTTTTCCAACTTCCACATGTTTCATGTCATATAAAATCAAAGAGAGTGTTGTGTACTGGGGCAGAGTGGTGGAGGGAGAAGAGCAAGAATATATAATAGATCAAAAAATTTTACATTTACAGTTTTGTTTAATTCTCTTTGCACGTTGCATTTCTGAACTAAATTTATGCAGTCACATTGGATTCTAGGTCAGGAAGTCAAACATCTTATTCTAACTGTATCCTTTTCTAGGATATCAAGACTAGGAACAATGAACAGTGGTTCCTTGTTTACAGTTTCTCTCAGAGTATCAGAGTAGGCTGTCAAGTAGAATCGTCACACATCATTATCTATCTTCATATTTCGTTACATATGTTATAGTATATTATCATTAATCGTCCATTTATTATAGGAAAGATTTATTAATTGACTGTGTTTATATAATATATTAAATAATTTAAATGGCATCTGTTTATATGTTTCACTCAAGTAATAAAACCTTACTATTTTTTATTTGAGAAAAGAAAACCAATTTTGAGTATTTTTCCATAGACCTAACATTTGAGGATAAGGAAACAGAATTCTTCAGGCAACAGATGTTTATTTTTAATTCTAGGGTTTTTAGTCTATCTTTAGTGTCCGACTTAATGACACAGGAAGCAATTATCTGAAAATTGTTTAGACTAAAGGAAAATAACAAGAAGTACTTGGAGTTAGTTTAAGCCAAATACTCCAACCTGTCTGAATGACAGGACACTGATTAGTCTAGATTTATTAACAATACTTTCTTTACCTGACTTAACTTACTCTTTCTAAATAATCCTCACTAATCCTCTACATCTTATTTGCCTCAGTTTTCTAGAGGCCACACACAAGTCCTTGTCTTGATCTCACTAAAGATGGATGCTCATATTGGATTTCCCAAGGCTTTAAGGGTTCTCCAATACAGAGTGGTAAACAACATTGGGTATATTACTTATAAGGCTGGCTTAAATTATGCAAGATTGAACTTCAACAAGGTGTTTTGTTGCTGTTAAATTATTATATTTACTTACTTTCCAAATGGTCTACCCTTCCTGGTTTTGAAATTTCACACAATCATATATCTACATCAATTAAAAGTAAAGTATAACATTTATTAGGTATATAATAATAATAATAATAATAATAATAATAATAATAATAATAATAGAACATTTTAATGGTAATATGTTTTTCAAACTTATAGAACATTTTTAATGGAAATATGTTTTTGGTAGATGAGAGATAGATAGATAGAACTTCAATATACAATATTGTAATGCAGTATTTAATTCAACTACTTGAATCTCACATAATATGCTGGAATAATTGAATGTCTGACAACAGAATAGTGGAGTCAAATCATCTCATTTCATTAATAATTAAGATATTAAAAAATGTGCTTTTAAGAGCAGAAATTAGAGAGACAACTAAATTTCCATACAAACCTTGACCACTAGTTGAATTTCACTGACCTTTACAGTCAGCATTCACTTTGTTGTTATTTATGAATAAGTAGGTTTTGTAATGTTACAGCTTACTTCTTTCCAGTAACAGGCACACACCCTAATAAAAATATGAAGTCCTAAGTTTTTTTTTAATGTACCAGTAAACAGGATAAAAACATGTTCAACTGGTATTCCTTTTGTTATATTTATTTCTATGGCATAGTAAATAATATTTTCTAAACTGAAAATGAATAGAAGACCACATATATTGGAGACATATTCTAAATATTAAATATTATCTAACTTGGAAAATTTAGAAAAATTCTATACATGCCAACACTTATGTTTTAAAATCATGGTAGCAGGAAAAACATTAGTAAACTCCCAGTGAGTACATAGTGTAAGGAACTAGAAATAATCATACACTTTAATAAGAAAGCAATATATAATAATTTTTAAAGAAAGACTCCATCAGGAGTCATATGCTACATCTTTCAGCATAACATAGAATGAAAAATGCTCAAATACTGATGTGTAGGACTTTGGATATTTATGCTACCATTTAAGGCAATGATTACATAATGGTATTTTCCTGCCTGAAAAGATGTTACATATTTTCTGTAATGATTTTGAAAAACAATTGCAATATGTATATTGATTTAATACCATTTAAGACATAAAGAAAATAAAGAATGTTTTAGAACTAAAATAAAATCACTTTGTTTTACTTGTAGAAAATTTAAATCACATTGTTATATCTGAAATATGTATAAAGCAGGGTAATTATACATATAAATCTTAGAAAACCAATATGACAAATATATTATATTTATTTTTAATAATCTTATCAGATTGTGCTTGTGTATATTTGCTCCATTAGACTTCAAGTATAACTTGAAATATGAGCGTAAAGAAAGGATAGTGAAAATAGAGGAAAGATGAAGTTGAATTAAGATAAGTCTGGATAAAAGCACCAGAGATAACAACAGTCTGAGAATGGATATATTATTCAAGGTCAAGTACAAGTCAGTAGAGAGTTGACCCATGAACTTCTACTTGGAAGCACTAATACTGCAGAAAAATTAGCTGTACAGATAATGGGCATACTGTGAACAGGCATACCATGGTGTTCAGTGATAATCATGAACTAGACATAATTGAGACTCTGTGGTCACGTCTTTTCAAGATTGTATTTATTATGTTCATTGATATGGAAAGAGCATCCCAGTGTCAGTGGCACCATTTCCTCTAAAGTTGATTTTGGATTTTATGAAATTGGAGAAACCGAGTTCTATAGTAACTAGCAATGTCAGTCTAAAAGAGTGATAGGCCCTTCTGCCGCTCGCCCCTCTTCCTGTCTGAGGCCTGGGCCGGACCTCTGGCCGGCCAGCTTGTGAGTGCACCCCGGATACCTCCAGACACATTTTGGAGGATCCATAGAACCCATAGCCAGCACTAGCACTCCCTTCGCCTCTCGCCCCTCTTCTGGTCTGAGGCCTGCTGGTGAGTGCACCCTGGTTACCGCAGCCAGACACATTCTGGGGGCTCCACAGATCCCACAAACAGCTTTAAGTAAGAAAACCCACATACTACCCTGGGCTTATAGCTGGGTGCCCTGAGTGCTCAGAATCCAGCAGATACCCCCCCCCCCCGCCACTGCCGGCTAGCACCCCCCTTCTGCCCATCTCCCAGGTCTGAGGCCTGGACCAGACCTCTACCAGGTCTGCAGTTGTGTGGACCCCGGATTCCGCCTGAGACATACTGGAAGGTCCACTCAACCCAGAGCCACAGAGGAACAACTGAACTCAGAGTGTCAGACAACATATCCTGAGATATCCAAGAGGAGACACTGCACCCAGAACAGCAGACATCTAGCTGGACTGCTACCTTGGAGGCACCATATCCTGAGGCATCCTAGAGATACTGCTGTAATCAGGGCAGCTGGAAAAAATCACAGAGACATCTGGACCCCTAGAAAACCAAACACAAGCGAGACAACTGGAAAGACAGGCTTCAATCAGAGACAGAAGTACAGGTAGCACTAGATTTAACCAGATGGCAAAAGGCAGGCGCAAGAACGTAAGGAACAGAAACCAAAGTTACATGGCATCATCAGAACCCAGTTCCCCCATCATAGCAAGCCCTGAACACCCCATCACACCAGAAAAGCAGGATTCAGAATTAAAATCACTTCTCATGATGAGGATAGAGGACTTTAAGAAAGACATAAATAACACTCTCAAAGAACAGATAGAAACCCTTAAAGAGGAAACACAAAAATCCCTTAAGGAATTGCAAGAAAATGCAACCAAACGGGAGACGGAATTAAACAGAACCATGCAGGATCTAAAAATGGAAGTAGAAACAATAAAGAAATCACAAAGGGAGAACACCCTGGAGATAGAAAACTTAAAAAAACGATCAGGAGTCATAGACACAAGTAATACCAACAGAAGACAAGAGATGGAAGAGAGAATCTCATGTGCAGAAGATACCATGGAAAACATTGACACAACTGTCAAAGAAAATGCAAAATACAAAAAGCTTCTAACCCAAAATATACAAGAAATCCAAGACACAATGGGAAGGCCAAACCTAAGGTTAATAGGAATAGATGAGGGGAAGACTCCCCACTTAAAGGACCAGTAAATATCCTCAACAAAATTATAGAGGAAAACTTCCCTAACCTAAAGAAAGAGCTGTCCATAAATATACAAGAAGCCTACAGAACTCCAAATAGTTTAGACCAGAAAAGAAATACTTCCCGACACATAATAGTCAAAACATCAAATGTACAAAACAAAGAAAAAAATACTAAAAGCAGTAAGGGAAAAAGGCAAAGTAACATATAAAGGCAGACCTATAAGAATTATACCAGACTTCTCACCAGAGACCATAAAAGCCAGAAGATCCTGGACCGATATCATACAGACCCTAAAAGAACATAAATGTCAGCCCAGGCTACTATACCCAGCAAAACTGTCAATCATTATTGATGGAGAAACCAAAATATTCCATGACAAATCCAAATTTACACAGTATCTCAACACAAACCCAGCACTTCAAAGGATACTTGGTGGAAAACTCCACCACAAGTCGGGAAACTACAACCTAGAAAAAGCAGGAAAGTAATCTTCTTAGTTGATTTTAATTATATATTTTTAATTTGTAATCAAGAAAAATTTAAAATTGTACTTTATGATTTATAAATGTGTCAAATGTATTTAATTATGATTTGTAAGTTTTGTTCATATACCTATCAAAACATTCTGTTTATTGCATGTAAACATTTCGGTCATTAAACATGACCACTAAAAGAAAAATGAAGATCATTCCCTGAGTGCAATGAGCCTAGTGTATGTTAACAAAGTAAAAAAAAATTAAGGACTGCAGAAAAGATCCCTGAAACTATATTTATTGAACTTAGTGGTTCATAAAACAAAAAGCAAACAAAAGTCGGGCTAGTGGGGGAAGAATATGTCAGGGGAGGAAGGCTCAGGATGTTCTTGTGGGTACAATGAAGATGATAGGGCAGAGAAACTGGCCACAATGTGTTACATATACAAATAAACCTGTCAACAGGGAAATTGAAGATTATGAAAAGAAATTCTCATAAAGAAAAGAAAAAAAACATTAAAAGGACAAGAGCCTAATCTGATTATTATAGCTCTGTGCATATAAATATATACAAATGTTTAACTTGGCTTTTTAGGAATGTGATGGTTTGTATATGCTCAGCCCAAGGAGTGGCACTATTAGAAGATCTGGCCCTGTTAGAGATGTGTCACTGTGGATGTGGGCTATAAGACTTTAAAATCCTCATCCTTAGCTGCCTGGAACTTAGTCTTCCACTAGCATCCTTCAGATGAAGATGTAGAATGCTCAGCTCCTCCTGTGCCATGCCTGTCTGGACAATGCTCTACCTTAGTGATAATGGACTAAACCTCTGAACATATAAACCAGCCCCAATTAAATGTTGTACTTTATAAGACTTTTCTTAGTCATGGTGTTTGTTCATAGCAGTAAAACCCTAACTAAGACAAGGAACAAAACCTTAATTAATTGTTACATTCTTTATAAGGATGATGACTAGTAAGTCGTTAATGAAAAAAAGATTAACAAGAGATAATAAAATTATAACAACAACAACACTAATAAATGTATTAATCCAATTTTATGTGACTTCAAACATGAAAATTCAAAAGATGAGAAAAAGCATCTACATTTATTCTTAGCTTCCAAAGAGAAGAGTGAACTGTGGAGAAATGTGATTGTAAAACAAACAAAAAACAGAAACAAAAAAGAAAGCTGTTAAGCATGGATATGTTTAAGAAGGTGAATAAGAACCCTTTTCTTGTCTGTGTAACACTGCTTCGCTCTGACCTTTAGTGCATTAATTATGTGGCTAGGTCTTATTTATGTAGGGCTTACAAGAGAGGAAAATGAGCAGGCCAGGAGAATCTCTTTTATTAGAAATGTATACAGTTTGCTAAAGAGAGAAGAGTTTCATAGTTTTGCCTTGAGTGACAATCAGTTATGTTTCTGCATGTTGCTTGGGGTGGGGGTGGGGAGTATAACAAGGACATGTGATGGTGCTCTGAGGCCCTGTGTTCTCTCTTAAGTTAAAGTCTGAAGCAATCCCTGGTGTCACAGTTTGAGATAATGAGCTGTGAGAAGGAGGAATGACAGGGACACTTGACACTGTTGCTTTCCCACTCTGCCACAGCTCTCCATGTTATCTATGGAAGACAATGTGATTGTAAAATTTCTTTTTTAATTTCTTACTCACACTTACTTTATAAATACATTGTGTTACCTTACTAATAATGATACAAAAATAAGATATTTGGAATTTTTACCATCAAGGATGAGAAACTGTTACAGATTTTATTGCAGTTTTAACTATTTTATCTTTTGTCCGAGGTTTTGTCATCTTCAGTGTTGTTACAAATAATGCTAATATGTTATTATTCTCCATATTTAATATTCTAATTTCATTTACTTTATTCTTATTTTTCATTAATTTTTACCTTCATAATTATATAGACTCATCTAAGTTTTATTATATAGGGTCTGAATATTTAGATATTTCCATCCTGCGGAGAGGCTTGTTTGGCAGCAGAAAGAGGAAAAGGGCATTTTCTATTCTCCAGATTAAACTTTCCTCTAAGAAAAACTGAGTAGCCCTTATGTCCTTTGTATTTTGATATCACATTTTCTGACTCTAATGACTAGTTTGGTCTGTATTCATGCTGTCAACTTTATTCCCTAATGTTTTTAATTGTCATACTTACCACACAATCCATTGCATTAATTAAAAAAAAAAAAACTAAATTAACCTTGTCTGAAAAGATGATTCAGTGGCTAACGCTCTGCCTGCAAAAGCATGAAAATGGAGTTAGGATTCCTAGCATCACACAGAAGGAAGGACGAGATATCTCCTGCTTCAGTTACAGCACTTGTTACACAGTAGCAAAATGAAGATTTTCTGGACAGCTGGAAGAGATGTCAGTGTATCTCATACTGTTGCGTACACACCCAAGTGTGCAAAAGCATGCATATACCACATACATATGCTCATACACATGTGTAAGTGAATATATATGCCACACACATAAACACACCTAAATGCATTTTTTTAAATTTGGTACTCATTGTAGCTTACCATACTGAGGCTGTCTCCATCCCTTCTGCTTTCCCCGTTCTTCCTTTCCCCAGCACTTTTTTGGCTGACTGTCTTTCTTCCTTTCTGATATGTTCCAGTGTGTTTTCAAATGTGCTAGGATTTCATTTTGGAAATATGTCCTTTCTGCATTACATTAGGTGAATTTGTAAAGTAGCATAGAAGGGATGCTGTGAAGGAGCAGTGGAAAAAATTCTGTTTTATTATTTTTTGAAAAAAATTTTAATTAGATACTTTTTAAATGTACATTTCAAACGTTATCCTCTTTCTCAGTTGTTCCTCCAGAAAACCCATACCCCATCCCCCTCTCCCTGTTTATATGAGGGTGCTCCCCCACCAACCCAACCACTCCCACCTCACCACTCTAGCATTCTCCTACACTGGGCATCAAGCCTTCACAGGACCAAGGGCCTCTTCTCCTATTGATGCCACCCAGATAAGGCAATGCTCAATGCTCCGCGCTACATGTTCAGCTTGAGCCATGGGTCCCTCCACGTATATACTCCTTGATTGGCCGTTTAGTGCTTGGGAACTCTGGGGGTTCTGGTTGGTTGGTATTGTTCTTCCTATGGGGTTGCAAACACCTCCAGCTCCTTCACTCTTTTCTCTAACTCCTCCACTGGGGACACTGTGCTCCTTTTTATACATGGTAATCACAGCTGGAGGTTTCAGGGGGAATTATCTGTATCTGCTTTCCATACTGAGATCTCGATAGTACCCTACTATAAAACATATAATATTATGAGACTTTCTCATTTTGAAGTAAAAATTTGCATATTTTCCTCCAGAATGTCAAGTAGCAAATAAAAACCAAAGAGCATACATAGGCTGTTCCAAAGCCCCTGCACACATGTAGCAGATATGCAGCTCAGTCCCCAAGTGTGTCCACCAAAAACTGGAGGTGGGGAGCTGTCCTAAAACTGTAGCCTGAGCCGGGCGGTGGTGGCGCACGCCTTTAATCCCAGCACTTGGGAGGCAGAGGCAGGCGGATCTCTGAGTTCGAGGCCACCTGGTCTACAGAGTGAGTTCCAGGACAGCCAGGACTACACAGAGAAACCCTGTCTTGAAAAACAACAAAAAACAAAAAACAACAACAACAACAACAAAACTGTAGCCTGACTGTAGGATACTTTCCCAACAGGGCTGCTTTGTCTGGCTTCAATGGGAGAAGGTTCACCTAAACATGCAGACTTGATATGCCAAAGTGAGTAGCCTTACCCACTCAGAGGAGAAAGGGAGGGAGTGGGGGGGCAGACTCCCTGAGATGAGAACTGGGAGGGGGCAAACTTTGGGACAGAAAGAAAAAGAAAGAAAGAGAAATGGGGAAAGGCAGAGAGAGAGAGGGCGAGGTCAAGGAGACAGGGAGAAAAAGTGAGAAGAACAGGAGGAAAGATGAGAATAAATACTAAGCCTCATACAGGGTCCATCTGTAAGAGAACAAGCCTTCTCAATTAACCTGGACCCCAAGATCTCTCAGAAACTGGACCACTAACCAGGCAGCATACACCAGCTGATATGAGACCCCCAACACATATACAGCAGAGGACTGCCAGGTCTGGGTTCAGTCAGAGAAGATGCACCTAACCCTCAAGAGACTGGTGGCCCCAGGGACTTTAGAGATCTTGTGGGGTGGGGGTTGGGGGACATCTTCATTGAGACGGGGGGGGGGAGTGAGGAGAGGTACAGGATGTGGAACAGTCGGAGGGTGGGCCAGGAGGGAATAAAATATGGAGTGTAAAATATAAAAATTAATGCATTTATGCTCTAATTGTATTTTGAGAGAAAAGTTTTAACAGGAAGGATGATATGTAGGAGGAGCTAAGGTGGGAGGAGTACTGAGAGGAAGAGAAGGAGTAAGGAGAGGAGGAGAAGAAGGAGAGGAGAAGCTAGGTGATGAGAGAGAAAAAGAGGGGGCTATGGAGGCAGATGTTCACATGTCTCCACCAGTCAAAGATAGTTGATATATCTAGGTTGGGTATTGGGTTACACTTCTGATTGAGCATTACCAAACTTATAAAGCCTTTGATTAACATTTTTAAAAAGCGTATAAAAGCAAAAAGGAAAAGGTGGCATGGGATAGGGGTTTTCTAGGGAGGGGAAATGGGGAAAGGGGATGGCATCTGAAATGTAAATAAAATATCCAATTAAAAATTTAAAAAAATCAATGCTAAGAAATACAGATACTTTATCAGATATTTTACTGTTTTGAAATCCTATAGAAAGCCACAGATTTACATCTGGTGTGTTTTATGAATAAAACGATATCTTGAATCTTCTTTAGTGAGAATATAAAATTTTTACCATGTTAACATTACATTTATTTTTATGTTACATGAAAATGTGCATTAAAAATTTCAGTATATACTTTTACTTTTTCAAAGCTGATAAGCACAAAAATAAATGGTTGTTTTATTGAATATTTTTTTCATAGGGAATATGAAAAATAGTTAAAATTTATTGTATGAATTCAAGAGGTATCTTTTGATCTTTTGAAAGAAAAATAATTCTAATTATTTGCTGCCCATAAAGCAGAGCTCTTAAAACACTTTTAATAGCTGGTTTTCATTTTTTGCTGCTGACAGATCTCAGGTTTATTGGTCATTATTAAAATTTAGTAGGAAAGATTAAGTGTTCTGTTCTCTTCAGTTATAAATCAATATAATATGTCCCATTCCTGAATCTAGAGCTGCATTGAAACTTTTTTAAAATAACATTTAGTTACAGGATAAAAGTCAAGCTTCTTAGCTAACAAGCCAACAGACTCCTAAAACAATGTCCTAAAGTAAGCATGCATAAAGCAACAGTGATCTCTTGGTCTCAGTAGCCTAGATTTGGTCTTGATTTTTTTCCTCAGCTTATTATGCATAACAGTTTGAACAACAGATTGAGAAAATATATATTTCTAGTCCCCTAAGACTTCTTTTACCATTTATCCCTAGGATATTCGGTTGGAAGATTACATACAAAACCCTATGCACTCCAAACTGACATATAACTCACTTTCTCTCTTACTTAATTCTTGAATTTCTGATGCTGCTGTTCCCAGTTATCTAGTAGTAGGATTACTAGGTGCACTAGGTTTTATGCAGTTCTGGGCAGAGACTTTTGTAATGATAAACAGATGATACTTTAGCAATCTTGGAATGTCATAATTAATTTGTAAACCCTCTTTTTGGACTTAGGGTTTTGTTTTGTTTTGTGTTTTCTCTGAAGCAATCTCTTATAATCTATTTGCACAGATACCATTTTACTTTGTTTGCCCTCTTACTGGGATTATACGACTTTGTGCATGGATTCATAACAGTAGGTTTTTCCATTCCTGATATTGCATCATCACTAATAGTATATTTATATGAAAATAATATATAAGGTTGACCATCCTTTTTTTCTGGTTTTATGCTTAATTGAGTAACTAATGATAAAACTATTCCTACTTCCATTCTTTACCCCAAATTCATATGTTCTTTTTAAAGGCTACTGAGTCCACATAGTGTTGCTAAAGTCTGCAGTGTCGGAGGACTCTCCCTGAGAGCATGGCTAGCTTTCTAGCCACCCTATGCTGGAAGAAAAGTGAGAAAAGTGAATCTTTTCCCCCTTAGAAACAAACATCAACAATAATTTTCAATTTGTTTTTAGGTGTGTATGAGTCTCTCTCTCTCTCTCTCTCTCTCTCTCTCTCTCTCTCTCTCTCTCTCTCTCTCCTTCCCTGCCTCTCCTGTCCTCTTCCCCCTTCCCCCTCTCTCTTCTCCTCTCCCTTCCCCTTTCCCCTCCCACTTGGTGTGTGTGTGTGTGTGTGTGTGTGTGTGTCTGTGTCTGTGTGTCTGTGTGTCTGTGTGTTTCATGTTCATGTGTGTTCACATGCCATTATGAAGTTAGAGGACAATTTGAAGTTTTCTTCTCCAATTTTGATGTAAGCTTTCGGAATAAAATCCACATTTTTAAGTTACTAGACCTTGTCACCAAGCCATTTCAAAATGCCTAAATTTTCAGTCTTTGTTTTTCCTTAAGGTAGTGAATGGACTCCCACACATTCCCACAATACTGTTTCATTCTGAATGGCAAATCCCAAGTATCCATGTGGTCACAATGTCAATAACTGGTTCTCTAATGTGATCAGACTGGGTGCTTGGTGGATGCTCCCTAAAAGATACAATTCTGCTTGTGCTTTTTCTTTCTTATTAGGGTTGAAATTCAGTGAAGCAAAGAAGCATTTAACCATCTACAGAACTGTATTCCTATATGTTTCTCTTAAGTACATAAATATGTGTTTGTGTGTCTACTATATTTGTATGACCTCTTATATTTTAAAACAAGATTTTCCAAATATAATATATGCATAGGAAAATGCTGAATATCAGAGCTCCTAGAATAAAATAAGAAAAATATTTTTAAAAACCACGTTCTATAGAACATTTATTGATTCTTGTCGATCTATACAAATGTGACTGAATGTTTCACAATAAGGTTGCTCTCAGAGAAATTAATTTCCTATCTCTATGAATATGACATTTCTCATGTACTTTTATTTGTTGTAACCTGACACTTTTAAGAGTCAGCTGCAAACTTGCATGATAGGTTGCAAATAACAAGTTTCTCTTTCATGTGTCATGGTACTCTGCTTTGCTGTGAGAAAACTGGTATTTTAATTTAGTTTAGTTTAGTTTTGTTTTTTATTTCTAAGGGTTGAACATAATATTTCATATCTAATGAGTACACTTTACCTTCAATTATACCCAGTCTCTTAGTTTCTTGAGCTGTTTATTTATTAGTGTTTCTTTAATAAGAACTGAAGTTTTCTCTACAGCATGAATTTTATCTAAATTATAAAAGAAGGGTCAAGTATTTAAAGACCTTCAATAATGGTATTGCAGGGATGTTTATGCAACTGATAATTTACAGAGCTGTTTTTGTTTCTACATATTCCTAGGTAAAGCTTTTTTAGGTATTTACAAGAATATCATAGTCATTGCAGTTATAAGACTAGTGTTTTGCTTCCAAATTGCACTGTGGTTTTATTAAAGGACTAATTGGGGAAAAGCACACATTGATACATTGAAGATACAAGATAGACTTTCATTTGTTTCTTTGAGTTTTGTTACAATGTTTCCACTGGTCACTATCCCAGCAGGATTCCCATTTCCCTGTAGAAAAACATAGTTCATAAGAAACAATTCACTGGAGATACTTCTATCTTCACTATTCATCATCCTCCTTCAACATTTCAAAGTTAACAGGATAATGAAATGTCTTTTTCCGTCTCCCCAAATTGATTGAATATTCCTGAATCAAATCAGACGTTTATAAGAATCCCTGGTTGAATTCAGCAAAGAGGAAAATCATTTTTAAAGTCTTTATTGATGCAGTAGTTACTGTGCTGTTATAAAATAGCATGCTATTAGTTCTTAGAGTCTATTTATCATGAAAGGTCATAATCCTGGTGTCATGCTACTTCTATTACCCTATGAGAAGATTATCTTTTATATAAATAATATGTCACTGGGAATATTAAACTGTCTCATCATGCTAATCATTTAAATAATCATACCAGCTCTATTACTCTAATGCATTTTGCTACATTAAGTATGACAGAACATAATTTACCTGGATAGTTAATAGGTATCTCTATAAATGTGTTTAATAGTAAAAATTTTATAGATTATATTTGTTGGTTGTGTTCATTCCAAATTTAATTTTAAATATCATGGTTATAATTTTTGTGTTTATATTGTGTAAGTTTCATTATCAAAGGAAATCATATCACATAAGACAAGCTATAAATGTATAAATATTAACCAATCATAAAAGGATACCTTATATAATTCTAGATAAGTCATAAAATTATTTATGATTGACTGTATACTGTTATTACTTTTTACAAATCCTCATTTTAATATGCACACAGGCTTTACCTCCCTTGGCTCACTCTGCTTACCTCTTCATGTCATTATTGAGATTAGAATAATTCACTTTTCTCAGTCATCTTATTCCACATATGACGTATTATTCTTTATATTTAAGTCATTATTCCATGGCCTATGTAAATAAACGTGAGGTTCCTTAAGGAGAAACTCAATAGATTATTATAGCAAAAACAAAAAGAAAACCTCTGGTGATAAGTTTCAATATAATTGACATTTTTAAAAGAGCGCTTAGTCATGAGATAATTTAATGCCCATGTTTATTACAGTGATAATGACCAATGCTGAATTATAGGACTAAACTATCCATTTAAAAGTAAAAAACAAGATAATAAAATATTTTTACAAATATTATAGACTTTTGTTTATAAGCCATATAGAAAAATGAAGTTACTTTGCAGGAAACTAGAAGTAGTGGGAAAGAATTGATTACATTAAGTGAATTAAACAAGTCTCAAAATGACAAATCTATATTTTCTCTCATTTTCAAGATTTTTACATAGATAGGTATGATCTTATATGTCTCTAGGAAAAATATATCTCTGTCTAAAAGAGTAATTCTTGACAATACTTCCACATAATCATAAGGATTTCTTATTCAGATATATCAAATCATTAATGATATAACTGGATAACTCTTCCTCATAATCATAAGGTTTTCTGGTTTAGATATTTTACATCATTACAGAATTTTGCAAAATGTTTTTCCCACTTCCCCTCACTACACTGAAATCTGATATATTTTTTACGTAGTATATTTAGAATATTGTGAATCATTTTAATAGTTAAAACATTTTGTCACACACAGCCATAATAAGCTCATGTAGTTGTTTCCTGGATGCTCAGAAGATAGTACTGTGTTTAAGAAACAAGATTATATTTCATCAGAGATTTGCATGCACTCTATATACATATATCTTGCCATGTTCAACAAGACTCAGCCAGGATCCATGGACAATATTCTCATAGCATTAAGAAGAGTATAGTTGATGAGGAGACAGTTTGGCAATTAAGAACCCAGGATGCTCTCCCACAGGACCTGCTAGTATATCCCAGAACACATGTCCAGTAGTTCAGAACCACCAGAACCTACAGTGTTTTGGCCTCCAAAGGCATTTCACCTAATCAGTTCACAAACAGACCAGAAGGCGCACACACACACACACACACACACACACACACACACACACACACACACACACACAGAGTAAGTGGCACTGACATAGACATAGACACAGAACCATGCACATGCATATACTCACACAGGCCAATAACATTGAAAATGAGGGCAGAAACATTGATCATTTCTGATGATTCTTTAGAACCAAAGTGCTTCATAAACATTTTGAACAAGCATTTTGTAATTTTAATTTGCTTAAATCTCAGACTTCATCTATAAGTCATGAAGTATGATAAGAAGAAAGTCTATAAAAACTTATGAGTAGAATAAAAGGAAATTGATTCTTCAAAGAGTTCCTTAGAGTACTGCAAACAATAATGAGATAATCAGAAACTAAGCCTATATGCCTCATTTCAATATGGAAGTCTCCAAATATTTTAGTAAAACTTATAAGTAATATGTGATTAAGCTACCTGAAATTATCTTAATTATATGTTTCAATATACATATTCTTGATGAATAATAGGTCCTATGTCTCTAATATATTCACTATGAGTATAAACCTCACTGGAATACCTCCTTAATGTAAAACAACAACATCAAGAGAAGTTTAGTTTCACACTGTTTATATAGGTTGGTGAATTGTTCTTAAATATATTAAAATATGACCATATGTTTGGAATATAATATGATTTTAATTGCTTATATCAGAATACAATAGTATCTTAATCATATTTAAAATGCAAAATTTTTAAAATTTTAAAAGGCAGATTTTTAGTATATGGGTTTATATTTTGTTTCTTAATAGTGTCATTAGAGAAATATTTACTTTCTGATAATTTTAAAAAACCTATTAACAAAATAAAAGTGCTGAGAATTAAAGTATTCTTTTTGTTTGTTTTTTTAAAAATGTAAAAACATAGTTCATAAAAGTCAGTAACCTAACAGTCACTGCCTTAGGGATGTGATGTTACCTATATCAGTGTTCTCTTATCATGGCTCTTTTCTATGTAAAATAAAATATTTTAAAAAGGCCTGTTTATTTTCTTTTAAGAGATCAAAGGTTATCCATTTTCTCTGATATTTTATTTTAGTTTTCTTGTAATATATCACCTCCATTATACAAAATAAGTTAAAATACAACATATTCACAGCAGGAGAATAATCTAATACATATTCTTTTAAAGCACACGGAAATAACCTCAATGAGAGCCACATGGTGGACATAGCAGAGGAGAGATCAGTGCTGCCATGTGGACACATGCACGTATATTTAATCTTAACACAAAAGTTTGAACTTCAGTGAACATCTGCATAACTGTATCACTAAAATAGACACCACATATGAGCAACAGACCTGAACATACAATGTCAGAAAGAAAAGTTTCACTCAATACACAGTCACACAATAGAACAGTGAAAATGAGTTTAAGCCGTTGATTTAAAGAATAAAACAGAATAATTAATCCTAAAGAAAACCAGTTAACAAAGGGAAGGAACACTTTTAAGTGAATTAAAAATCATCCATTATTTAAAAGTAAAATTGTACATACTTACAAACATATACACACAAGTTTGAAATATATATATATACATATATATATATGTGATATGTATCAATTTTACACATACAAACACATAAATGTTTAAACGTGGAAAGTATAAAAATATAATAAAATGTATGTACTATTCTCATATTAACTAATGTGATCCAACAATAAAAATTATATAATCAGAATCTTCTTTGACCATTTTATCAGGTAATATTTTTAAATCCAATGTATATAAGTAAAATCATATTCCTCACCAGAGAGAGAGACAAGGTACTGAAAAGATGTAACAGTTATGATGTTATAATAACAGACATAATGAATTCCCATGTTGGAAGAAGGATACTGGAAGACAATGTTGCACTATAAGCATGAAGAAATTGCCATTATGGTTTTTAATAAGTAATTCTTATGTAAAGAAAACACTTTTTCAATTAGGCACAAAAATCAATTCTGAGAATGATTTATTTGTCAAGATGCTTCAACA
Source organism: Arvicanthis niloticus (assembly GCF_011762505.2). Classification (NCBI taxonomy): domain Eukaryota; kingdom Metazoa; phylum Chordata; class Mammalia; order Rodentia; family Muridae; genus Arvicanthis; species Arvicanthis niloticus. The sequence continues at coordinate 13,191,695 of NC_047660.1, read as the reverse complement.
TAATAGCTGTACAATTAAACAATAACCATAAAATTCAAAAGACATTTTCAGAAAAAAAGAAAATAAAGGTATTAAAATTGAATTCTATTCAATGGGAAATAAAATCCACTTATAGATGAAGAGCAGAAGAGAGCGATTCAAATTCATCAAATATTTGATCTCACATAGATGACAATGGGTACAAATCCTGTACCCAAGTTCTGAATTACTACAAGTAAGTGCATTGCACTGTGTAAAAAGCAATTTCAATATAACTTTATGAGAATTAAAGTAAGAATAATATAATCTATAGAATAAGGATAATAAAATTTGTTGAGTCATGGCAAAAACATAGGTAAAAATCTTTAAATATGATTATTGATATATTTTCCAAAACTAATGATGTAAGACCCATTCTCTCTTTTCCATTATGTGCTAAAATTTCATATTACCATTTTCTGTAATCTGGTATTACACCCATATAATGCTATTATTCAATTCTACATAGGTCTTCTGATTCAGTAGAAACTCACTGGAAATGCCTTCACTGATAAGCTGAGGTTTGTTTTCTAGTTGACTGAAGTCACATTGATAGTCAAGGTCAGCTGTCTCAAGTCTGTTACTATCAACCAGACACTCAACCCAAACACAACACTTTATATTCAAAACTTTCAACCTTGGTAGCTGTGTGTTGATGCCCACCCTACTACGCAAAATACATTCAGTATACCTCCAAAGGTCTCAATAGTCTATAACAATTCCAAGGCTAAAGTTTATATATATTCAAGTCATAAATAAAAGAAGCAAATAAAAGAAATGATGTCTTTTCCAAGACTCAAATGAATCTCTTAATTGTGATTCCCTCCTTAAAAAAAATCCTAAAACAAAGTGCATATATCTAACAAAACCATCCTCCTCTTACAACAAAAAAGAATGTACCAAAGCAAGATGAAAACCTAACAGGGAAAAAGATTATCTTCTTCAGCCACATTTTCACTAGTGTTTCAGGCTCATGATAAATTCATCTCGGCCCTTGCTCCTATATGCACAAGTGCACATTCACTCAACATGCATACACATATACCCTGTAATACAACCAAGCCCATGTAAAGAACATTGTTAAACTTTTCTGCCAGGGGAAAATATAACCAGACATCCTTCGATTACTAGTTGTGATCATCTTTGTGTGATTTGAATACTGACGTATTTCAAAAGGAAATATGAAGTCTTCCTGAAGGAGAATCTTTTATTTAGGAAAACGCTTCACCAGCATTCTCAATTAAATTGATCTAATTTCAAATGTATTTATCATCAGAAATGAGAGAGGAAGCTTGATCAGTAAAATGCTTTGTTAAACTATTGAATTGATTCTACCCTACCACCTATATACAGACCCTGGTATTTATACACACACATACACACACATACATGCAACATACACACACACACAGACACATACACACACACACACACATAAACATTCACACAGAAATTTCAATTATAGTTTTATAAATCGATATATTTGTTTTGTGGAGTATTGTACTCCCAATATATTTTCTGTGTTTCTACACAAACACTGAGATCTTTTGTTTGTTTGTTTTCCTTATGTTTAAATAATAAATGACAAAAATTAACTCATTATAATTTAAGAAAAACAACAAGTAACCCCAAGGATGCTCAATTTCTTCTTAGAATCCATGACAGGAAGCTGTCAGGAGCAGACAGGTCTCTAATCAAAATTAACATTAATATAGCTAATATAGAAATATTTGTAATGTCAATTATATGGACTTCTGATGTTTTGAAAACCAACTATCCATGTAAGGTAACCTGGACTGTTGTCTGTTAACTCCTCTCAGCTTTTTCTAAATAAAATATGGAAAACACCCTAACAATAAACTCAAAGCCATGAATTTGCTATAGTCCCTTAACTCATAGGCTAACCATCCCAAATCAGTTAAGCCACTAGACAAGAATTGCCTCTGTCCATCTACAGACAAATTACTGTCCAGAAAAGGACACACTTGCAGAATAGTCGACTGATTATATCTGCCTAGACAGAGTAATCAGCCCTTAATAATTCTGCATCACTAATGTTTGTCAGATGATTCTGGGCCAGAAGGCTGAAAATTTGATGCTCCAATGTTCGGTAGTATAGGGACTGTCCAGGTGTTCAGAGATCTCTATAAATTGGCTAAGGTTTAGAAGCTATGCTTAGTGCTTCCCATAATTTCAGTTAACTCAGTCATTCTGGATTTCTGATGGGGTGAAGACCTATAGTCTCATAGCCAATCCTGGCTATTTACTTTGAGAGAACAGATCTGAGTGGACGGTTTCAGCCAACATTCATTCTAAAGCCAAGAAAAAAAGCCAGGTTCAAAACTAAGTACTTTAGTTAGGACAGATGACAGAGGTTCTGGTTATTCAACAAAATGATGGACTGAGTATTAAGACTATCTTGTACCTCACCGGTACAATTAGGAATAAGTATTCTCTAATTGCATTTTGAGAGAAAAGTTTTATTTTAACAGAAAGGGTGAAGCTAGGTGATGAGAGAGAGAAGGGGGGGGGCATGGAGGCAGATGTTCACCTGTCTCCACCAGTCAAAGATAGTTTATATATCTAGGTTGGGTATTGGGTTACACTTCTGATTGAGCATTACCAAACTTATAAAGCCTTTGATTAACATTTAAAAAATGTATAAAAGCAAAAAGGAGGAGGGGGAATGGGATAGGGCTTTCTAGGGAGGGGAAAGGGGATGGCATCTGAAATGTAAATAAAATATAAAATAAATTAATAAATAAATAAAAAAGAAAAACAACAAACTGAAGGAAATAAATCCAAGAAATGTATAAAAAATAGAGACTCCCTTTCATAAAAATAATTATACACATGTAAATAATACATATATAAATACAAAATTAAATATAAAAATAATTTAAAACAATATGTGTTTTTAAGAAAATGTCCAGACATGACCTTGTGAAACAAGGAACCACCAAACATGCCATTGAGTTTGTTTTCTTTTGGTAATATACTGTTGGATATGAAACCTACTTTTAAGAGTAGTTTAGTTTCCCATTGAGATTTCCTTGTAGGAAGCTAATTGCAGATAGCTTCTGGGTTAGGGATGGGGGTGTGTGTTTCAGCTCCTGGGCCCCATTTGTGCATATCTGCGCAGTCTCTGTGCATTCTGCCTCTGGCTCTGTGAGTTCATTTGTTCTTTGATAATGTTGACATAGCCAACCTTGCTTTCTTGATGTCCTCCATCTCCTTCTGCTTTAACATGCTTTTTGTGCCTCACTTTTTTTTTTTTTTTTGATGCTTTGTCTTTTACAAGGTTTCTATCTTCTGCAGGGATGATAACATTGAGGGAGGAATTTGATGGAAACATCTGTTTAGGGCTTAGGGTTTCAAGGTCTCTCAGGCTCTATACAATGTCTCAATGTGTGTCTGCCATAGGCTGTAGGCAGATGCTTCTCTGATGATTCCTGACCAGAGAACTGTCCAGAGTTCAGGTGTAACAACCATTGATTTTGGTTGTTTTGGTGGTGTTTTGTTGCTGTTGTTGGTTTGTATGGTGGTAATCTCTTTAACCCTTATGCTGCATTTTTTCCTTGTCTGAAAATCTTAAATGGCTTACTCTCTTTGCCATGTCAAACTACACATTTTCCTAGAGAGAAACGGTTTGCTCAGGCCTAGTCTATCATGGCACATCAGGTACGGACACAGTCATGAGGTTTGTGCTCAGTTTGTGACCAGACAAGAAGCAGAGATGTGTGCTGCTTTATGGGTGCTGTTTACCTGTTTATTCAGTCCTAGACTCCACTGGACAAAATGACATCACCCACACCCAAGATGTGTCTTCTCAGCTAAGTCAAATTTTTTTTGAAAATATTCTCACAGACCAAATCAGAACACCATTTCTTGGGACATTGTTTATCCTGTTACGTTGCCTATTGTGATTATCTATTACAATAATTATATAAAGAGATAATGTAACCCCAAGAAGAGAGTAGACAGTAATCAGCTACCAAGAGAGTTAAGAGACACCTGACAAAGTCCTGTAAATGTATGATATTGCTGAAGCATGCATCTAGGTTGTCCTTTGCTAGAGCCTGATTAAACCAGTATTGTAATGAGTTGATTTTACATCTATAGTTTCAGAAAATATTTTAAGCAATACTTAACTGATGAAATACCAATAATAAAACAGAATGATCCTTTAAAATCATTTGTCATTTATTTTTCAATTCATAACTTAGCATCAATTATTTACTTACTTGCCATTATTACTCATGTAGGTACTTTTGTAATTTGTTTTCAATTAATTATCAGGAATAAATTTGATTTTTCACAACTATAGACTAATTTAAAAGAAAAATTTGCAGGTGGAATTTTACCTTGAAATGATTGTTGTATTGACAATTTCCTCATAAATTGTTTTAGTCTTCTTCAGTTTCCTTGTCATAAAGCTGGTGGCATAATTTAAAAGGTTTGTATATCATTTTCAAAAATATAAATTACACTATGAAGATGTAACAATGTTTATTCAGTGTTCAGTAAAATTTTGATATAAAATTTTTTTGAAAATGTTTTTTTAAAAATATAAAATAATTAATAATGACTTAAAATTTTAATTTGAACTGTCCAAAGTTACCTTAATTCTCTATGCCTCAGAAGTTATACACATATTCATTAAGGTACAAAAATAGAAAATATATATGTGTTGATGACTTTCTGTTTTATATTTTGCAAAAGTCAACTATTTTCTATTTAATTACATACTTTAGAAAAATATGACTTCCCAGCTTCAATATAATGGCTTTGAAACTGCTCAGAAACTGTGTAGACATCAAATACTTTCTAAAGCACAGTACTTTTTAAAGCTGACTGCAAATTATCAAAACCATATGACTGCGCTTTCTTTAAAATGAATTTCACATGGTAAAAGCAGAGAAGAAGAAAGTCCTAAGCATAACTCCTATAAATGTAGCCTATAAATTCTTAACACTAACTTTATGTCTTTAATTAGTTTTTGTTGTTTTATTTTGTTTTGTTTTATTTTGTTTTGAGTTTGGTGCTGAGCATGAACCACTTTTCATTGATATAAGAGATGCTCACTTAGAAATGTCAGGGAAACAGAGAAGTTCCTAGTATTTTCATTTCATCATAACACTTTATAGATTATGCCTAAAAATATAAGTGTTTCCAGTAATTTTCATCCTCTGCAAAATGGCTCTAATCCAGACTTGAAACGAAATATATGGTGTGAGTATGATTTGCAGGGAGAAAACACATTTAAACCGGATATTATATCCTCTAAATTTAAAAGAATTATTACTATAAAATTTTTTGAAAATGTATTTTTTGAAAAGTGCATATAGGTCTAAAACAAGCATGACTTCATAGAAGCAAGCAAATATAATGGTTGTCACTAGAAGCTTTTTTTGGTTTTGTTTTATTCTTTTTTTTGTTATTTTTTATTGGATATTTTATTTACACTTCAGATGCCATCCCCTTTCCCCATCCTCCCCCCCTTAGAAAACCCTTATCCCATGCCCTCTTTCCTTTTTGCATTTATACACTTTTTAAAAGTGTTAATCAAAGGCTTTGTAAGTTTGGTAATGCTCAATAAGAAGTGTAACCCACTACCCAACCTAGATATATCAACTATCTTTGACTGGTGGACACACGTGAATATCTGCCTCCCTGTCTTCCCCCCTCTTTCTCTCTCTCATAACCTACATTCTCCTCTCCTTCTTCTCCTCTCTTTACTCCTTCTCTTCCTCTCAGCACTCCTCCCAACTTAGCTCCTCCTACATATCACCCTTACTGTTAAAATAAAACTTTTCTCTCAAAATACAATTAGAGCATAATTATGCCAATTTGTACCAGTGAGGTACAAGATAGTCCTGATACCCAGTCCATCATTTTGTTGACTAACAAGGACCTCTTTCATCTCTCCTAACTAAAACAATTAGTTCTGAACCTGGCTTTTTTCTTGGCTTTAGAATGAATGTCAGCTGAAGACCATCTACTCAAATCTTTTCTCTCAAGGTAAATAGCCAGGATTGGCTATGAGACTATAAGTTTTCAACCTCATCAGAAATCCAGAATGACTGAGTTAACAAAATTTGTGGGAAGCACAAAGCATAGCTTCTAAACCTTAGCCAATTTATAGAGACCTCTGAACACCTGGACACTCCCTATACTACAAAATGTTGGAGCATCTGTTCTTCTACCTTCTGTCCCAGGATCCTCTGACAGACCCAGTGATGCAGAATTATTAAGGGCTGATTACTCTGTCTAGGCAGATATAATCAGTCGACTATTCTGCAAGTGTGTCCTTTTCTGGACAGTAATTTGTCTGTAGATGGAAAAAGGTAATTCTTGCCTAGTGGCTGTCTCACCACAACTGGAGTAACACCAAAGATGCTCAATTTCTTCTTAGAATTCAATACAGGAAGCTGTCAGGAACAGATAAGTCTCTAATCAAAATGAACATTAATACAGAAATGTTTGTAATGTCAATTCTGTGGACTTCTGATGTTTTGAAAACCAACTATTCATGTAAGGTAACCTGGACTGTTGTCTGTTAACTCCACTCAGCTATTTCTAAATAAAACATAGAAAACACCCTAACAATAAACTCCAAGCCATTAATTTGCTTTGGTCCCATGAAGGCTGAACACTGTGTGTGTGTGTGTGGGGGGGAAATCTGAGGGTGGAGAGTGGGGGGTAGGTGGGTGCATACCCTCATAGAAGCTGGATGAGGGGGGATGGGATAAGGGGTTCCTGGGTCGTAGGGGAATGGGGTAAGGAGATAAAATTTGAAATGTAAATATTAAATCCAATAAAAGAGGGGGAAAAAAAAAGAAAAGCTGTTAGAACCAACATCTATGATAAAACATCAGCCCTTTTAAAAAATTATCTTGATAGTAAAATTTGTTTTGAAAATTGTATATTGCAAAACACACAGCCTTGGTGTATCTACTCATCAAGCAAGCTGAGCAGACCTGCTCAAACCTCTGAGGTCCTGGAATTCCATCTGGATGCAGTGAAGACACAGCATCAGAAGTTTATCAATTTACTCTTCCCCCCACTCCTCTTCTAATATCTCAAGGCCCATAATCAGCTTGAAGAAGCTAATGAAGAGTCAGCGCCCCTATTCCCTGGGCTTGGGGACTAAGGTGGTAAATATTGGGCTGTCTTTCTAGGGAAAAGTAGTGGTTTTGTCGGAATAGAGAGGATTAGCTAGGATTTATTGCATAGCCATAACCTATTGGTAGAAATCTATACAATTATTATCAAGATGAAGATATAATTTCTTAAATGGCACCAATTTACTTTGATTAGAAATTTTAAGGTTTTCATTGTTATGAGCTTCTTATTTATATAAAAGTGAGATGAATATTGATACTCTCATAGGCATTGTACCAGTATAACACATTTAGGAATACAAGGATTAGACACTAGAAGGTTAAAAAAAGGAGGGAAGACGGAATGATTGACTGCAGGTTTGAACTAAATGCTGAATACAAAGCAAAATCACGAGCTCTTGGAACTCACGGGGGCAGGAGAGGATAGGTTGTAGAAACTAGAGGGGTGAGAACACCTGGAGAACAGGGACCCCAAAATCAACTAAGCATGGCTTACAGGGGCTCACAGATACAGCAGCAATCAAAGCATACATGGTTCTGCACTGCTCTTTCCTCTGCATATATGTTGTGGTTGTTCAGCTTGGGGTTCTTGTGGGAGTAGTAACAATGGGAATGCTGGTGCCTCTGATGTTTTGCCTGTTCTAGGGACTCTTTTCCTCCAAGTGCCTCATCCATCTTCGAAATGATGCTTTGGGTCTATCCGATTGCATCTTGCTTTGCTGAGTTTGGTGGATATCCCTAGGAAGCTTGTGCTTTTCTGAAGGGAGCCGTGGATCTGATGATGAGGGGAGGTGAGAGATGTGGTTAGGATGTATTGTATGGGAGAATAAATGTTTTAAAAAGCAAAAATGAAGACTCTTTAAGCCACAATAAATATTTCATCTTCCAACTCTGAATTCACTCCTTACCAAAATAATTGTTCTTAAAAATGAGGAAGTCCTTGTTCCAGTGAAGGCTGGATGCCCCAGTGTGGAGGAAATCATAGGTTGGGAGGTGGGAGTAGGGGGGGTAGGGTATATCCTCATTGAAGCAGGAGGAGGGGAGATGGGATAGGGGTTTCCTGGGTGGGGGGAAAATGGGGAAAGGGGATTACATCTGGAATGTAAATAAAATATCCAATAAAAAATGTTAAATACAAGAGAATAGAAATTATTAAACCTCACTTCACATAGGTCCTTCACAAACATTTTATATACCTCGATTCACTTTGTACAACATGAGACTTTTCAAGACAAAATTATTATTGATTTGCCATTTATAATCTCCACTGCCATCCTATTAGGACCATCTTTAAAATAAAATTTCTATGTGTATCATCTGAAAGCATTGCTTTCACCAGCATGAAGCTTCAGGATTGAAAAAAGTCAGAACAGAATAATTGTGGCTAAACGGTCAGTAGGACAAATGAAAAAGGAAACTGAAGGTTCAGATATGGAGACAAAAAATGATTGGTTAAAATATGTTTTTTATGTGAGATGTTAACCATGACAATAGTCACTAAGAAAATACATATTTTAAAAATAGGGTATAACACATCATATAGAATTACTTTTTAAATTTATTTTTAAAGAATTTATTGTACAAATACTTTATATCATCTACTTCTTCAATCTCTTCCCTCAATCTCATGACCTATCAGTATAATCACAACTGTGATGACTATGATGGGTTGTCATCTTCACTACATCTAGAATTAACTCAAACAAAAAAAAAAGAACACCTGTAAGATATATTTTTATTAATTAAATTATTTGAAGTGGGAAAATACATTTTTAATCCAGATACTTTTATATATTTATTTATTTATTTGCATTTCAGCTACTGTTTCCAGTGCTCCCCACTCCAACAGTTCTTCATCACATTCCTCTTCCCCTTGCCTCTGAGAGGGTACTCTCCCCCACCAGCCCCCCCCTTTCCTGGGGCCTCAAGGCTCCACCATACCACAAGGACATTTGCCCCACTATGTTCTAATCCAGATCTTTGAAGTAGGGAAACACAGCTTTAGTGTGCACCCTGCTTTCTACTGTTGGCCTCTATAAAGGGAGTGGAAGAAGAGCAATGGATTTTTTTGGCAGCTTACTCTCTCTCACAAGCATATCCATGCCACATCACTGGCATTAGAACATAATTTGATATTTGTTGTATACTGAAGACATGCTGAGATTTCCAACCTTGTTGACTGAACAGCTGCTGGGTCCTTAGACCTTTTGTTGGTAGACAACACTTTGGGACTGGCTGGACCACAGCCTGTAAGTCATTCTAATAAATCTCCTGTCATTGCATTCATCCATTACATATTCATTCTGTAAGTTCTTTTCCTCTAAAGAACCATGATTCAAACAAAAGTTAAAGAAAATGTGGTCAATTATTTGAGAGACAGAGGGTGTACAAGAGAGGGTTTGGAGGGAGGAAAAAAGGAAGAATATGATTTTTATTATCATTTTGAAATATAAAACAATATTATAAAAAGAAATAGTTCATGCAAATGGTTTCAGGGAATGAAGTCATGTGATCATCTTAATATGTGCAGGGAAATATTTTGACAATATTCAGTCTATCCTCATGATATAAAGGCCTGAAGAGACCAGGAACAAAATTAAGACATCAAATTAGTAAAGGCTTTATCTGAGAAACCAATAGTTTACACAGCAATAAATAAATAAACAAACATAAAAATAAAAATATTAAAAAACATGTAAAGTTTTAAAGCATTTCCACTAAATTAAAACATGAAAAGAGTGATCAGATTCTCTATTCTTATTCAGTACAGTTCTTTAAGTCTTAGCTAGAATAATATATATAAAAAAATAACATGGACAGGAGCAAAAGAGGAAGACTCCCATGGTATACTTATTACCAAATATAAAATTCCATAGCTAAGAGATCTTAAGTATTCCACAAGAACATCTTACATCTGATAAATTCCTTTATTAAAGTGGCTGGATACAACTGTAAACCTTTCTAGTTTTCTAATGAAAATAGAGTTACACTTAATTTTATTAAATTTTTATTATTTTTTAAATTTAATTTTGTTTTACCAGTTATTCACTTTATATTCTGCTCACTGTGCCCTCCTGGTCAGACCCTCCAACAATCATTCCCCTATCCCATCTTGTCCCCTGAGCAGGTATGGACCCCTAGCCTATCTCCCTCACTCTGACAATTCAAGTGTCTGCAAGGCTAGGCATATCCTCTCCCATTGAGACCACACAAGACAGCCCAGCTAGTAGAACTTATCACATGTGCAGGCAACAGCTTTTGAGACACCCCAGTTTCAGTTCAGAATCCACATGAAGGTCAAGCTGCACATCTGCTACATACGAGCAGGGAGGCCTAAGTCTAGCCCAGGATGTGTGTTCTTTGGTTGGTGGTTCTGTCTCTGAGACCCCCAACGGTCCAGGTTACCAAGTTAGTAGATCAGGTTAACTGATTATGTAAACTATTTAAACATCCCTATAAACGAAAGAAATAGGGGAGTCATTAAAAGTCTCTCCCAGTGCTCCTCCCAAAAGAGTGGTTTTGTGCAAAATTCTATCAGACTTTCAAAGAAGAACTAATTCCAATACTTTTCAAACAGAAGGAACATTGCTAAACTTATTCTATGAGGCCACAGTTACCCTGATACCTAACCAAACAAAGACTCAAAAAGAAAAGGGAATTTCAGACGGGTTTCTTTTAGGAACATTGATGCAAATATACTCAACAAAATACAATCGAATCCAGGAACACATCAAAGACATTAGCCATCATAACCAAGTAGGCTTCATCTAGAAATACAGGGATGGCTCAATATAGGAAAATTTATCAATGTAATTTACTATGTAAACACACTGAAAGAAAAAAAAAACCACATGATTATCTCATTTGATGCTAAAAAGACTGATAAAATCCAATCCCCCTTCATGTGTTGGGCTAATAAAGCAACGAGGGAAACAACACTGTTTAGACTAGCTATGGATAATATATCTTGGTGTGACTCTAACCAAGCAATTGAAAGCTTTGTATGAACTTCAAGTCTCTGAAGAAAGAAACTGAAGAATATACTCTTAAACTTTTAACCTGACACTACACCTATTCCTGTTGAATTATGTTTTATAACACCTCTATTTACTCTGACTATATTTACTTATAATACTTGTACTACCAATTACACATTTTAATAAATAGCTATTGGTGCATTTTTGCAAAATATCAAATCATTAAAACAATCATTTCAATATGTTGACTTTTTAAACACAATCATTGGGGTTTGCATAACCTCTGGGTTTTCACTCTTAAACTACGTATTTGTGCTCTTAGTTTAGAGACTTTACGAATAGACATAGTAGTGCTTTCTATTCCACTAGATTTAGTTGAGTCTCATGACATTATTGAATTTGCTTTAAATTAGCACTGGAAAGAAACGGTTCTGTTACAATTTAAACGCAGTGGATACTAAACTCATTTAGTGCTGACAAGCCCTGTTATTTGGCTTGTCAGAGAAAGGCCTTGAGGTAACCACTAAACATACTTGTTTACTTTAATTGCTATGTATCTCAAAAGTTTGAGAGTGCATAGAAACAAAGAAAAATAATTAAAACTACACAAAGTTGACAGAGAAGAAGTGATTGCGATTGGCACCCTCAAAAATCAACCAGCAGTAGTTAATAGAAAAAAAATGTACCCATGGTTCAGTAATTATGTGAGAGGAGGGGATGGTAGTAATTCACCCACGAATTAACATTGCAAAGAAAATTGTTTTAAGTTAATCACTATGCCTCTGCAAACAAGTAGGTAAATATCCATATAAATACTGCATATTTTATTATACATATTCTAAATGCATATGATATGTGTACCTGACAATATGCGATCCTTTTTTAAAATACTTTTTGAAAATCTTTGTTTGTTCATTCAAGTAAAATATTTGAGTAAAATATTTATACCCCTTATGGAAGAAATGATGTAGTTACAATTCCTTATGTAATTTTTTTTTGATCAATCTTAACCTGGAGATGAAAATTGGTGGACTGAAAATTTCTTACACAAATAAAATCTTTTAATTTTCACTGATATCTAATTGGTATTTAAGAATATGGCTTTAGGCAACCAGAGATAATAATTTTAGATAATTATTTTTGAAAGTGACAACTGTGTTACTGTGTTCATAATTTTATTTATTCTGTGTCATCTTACATCATAAACATTTTGATTATCTCAGCAATCAACAAGATCTACAGGAAGTTATGCAAAAGATTTCAGAATCTGTTACATCATTGTCTCCCAAAAAATAAATGTAGTTCCAAAATTATTCATTGTTGTTTTTTTTTCCATAGATGTGATTTTGAGGCTGTCTTCCTTCACCACCTAAAGACACAATTATGGGTTATGTGGTTATTTGGAACTAAAGAACACAGAAGATAGCTAGGTAAGGCCGAATGTATACCTTTTGTAGTCAAGTTACAGCATAGACTTAGGAACTATAAGAATCAGTCTACTTTAGCCTTTCATTGCTCTCTCTTTGGCCCATTGTTTATTGGTTATGATTGGATTGCACTTTTCATCAAACTTGAAATGGGAATGTGCCCATTAGTGAAGAAAGAATAATTTGGGCTGTTGAACCCACAATTTGGGGAAAATCCAATCAAATTAATTGAAATATACTCACTTGGATCCCACAAGGCTAAGGGCTTTGAGAAAGAGAAATCTTTTTTTTTTTTTTTTTTTTCGGGGGTGAGGTGGGGTAGGGATAGTGTTACTTGCTATTTTTATTTATTAACTATTTTATTTGACTCCTTTCTCATCCCCATTTGTAGAGTTCTTCATCCCATTCCTCCTGATACCTCTGAGAGGGTACCCCTGGCTCCTTCCTGGACATAGCTCATTCCCAGGGCATCCAGTCTTTATTGGATTAGACACACCCTCTCAAGCCAGTCCTCTGCCCAGGATCTTAGACTAGCCCACTTACTCTCTTTGTTTGGCTTAGTCTCTAGGAGATCCCAGGAGTTCAGGTTAGTTGATACTGTTGGTCTTCCTCTGACGTTGCCATCCCATTCATCTTCTTCAATGCTTCCTCTAATTCTTCCATATTTTTCTCTTTTTCAGTCAAATGCTTGGCTGTAAGTATCTGCATTTGTCTCTGTAAGCTGCTGGTAGAGCCACTCAGGGGATAGCCATGATAGGCTCCTGTCTGCAAGCTCAACATAGCATCTGAAATAGTGTCAGGGTTCAGTGCCCATGCACTGGATGGATCCCGAGTTGGGTTCGTCATTTTTCTTTGATCTCTGTTTCATTTTTGTCCCTGCATTTCTTTTAGACAGGAAAAATTGTGTGTGTGCCACACTCATGTAGCTCCTACAGGGCCCCACAAAGGTGCCAAAGCACTGGAAAGAGTATTACGAAGCGAGGTAAGATTTCAAGAGGGTACTGTGAGTGAATTTCGGGCAAGTGCTTTACCATTCCTGCCTTCTCTAAGTTTGAAAGAAAATATAAAACACTTACGATATAATGTAATAAAACATGATTCAAGACAACATAACAAACACTGTGAATGCAGTCCAGGAAATTATTAGTCTCAAGCTTACCATTACTGTAAGACTTAGTATCTCATCAGATTTATTAACAGGGAATAATGATACCAGTTATAATGAAATATAAGTGATTTCCATCATTCTAATAATTCCATAATTCTAGATTTTAAAGAATATGTAATATGGGACCCAGGTTCTACATTCAGAAGAAGAACACCCTTGAGTTACAAACAATTTTAGGCAAATTAATAAATAGCAAGATTAAGCCAGAACAGAGAAATATAGCCACACAAAATAGAAATTTATAATTGTTGTCAATATTAAGATGAGTAAAAATGAATTAATATGTTGATTTGTAACTGTTTTATCTGTTACCTTTTTCTTAATGGTTGAGTCTATTTACATTTTCTATATGTTTGTTTCATTTATGTTCTTACTTTTGTATTATTTACATATTAATTATTTAACTCCTACATATATGCAATTTATTGATTAAAATTTTACATTTTCCCATAGAACTTGGTGTAGATATTTTATTTCTTTTTTTGCTGACTAAATAAATAGAAAATACCCTTTAAAAATAGAAAAAAAAAAACATGTCTTTTAATCTGAAGAAACCAGGCATGTAAGAAACAGAACACAAGAAAACATGACATTGATCTCACCTGAAATTCTTCTGCAGAAGAAATGCCTTTAATGTCAGCAGAGTCCCACACAAGCTTCAAAGTGAGGGAAGAAAAGAGTTGCACCCAGCTCTGGTTCCTGAACACTATGAGTATAACTAGAATATACTGGCTGGCTTTGTGAGTCAACTTGACACAAGCTGGAGTTATCACAGAGAAAGGAGCCTCCCTTGAGTAAATGCCTCCATGAGATCCAGCTGTAAGGCATTTTCTCAATAAGTGATCAAGGGTGGGAGGGCCATTGTGGGTGGTGCCATCCCTGGGCTGGCAGTCTTGGGTACTATAAGAAAGCAATTTGAACAAGCCAGGGGAAGCAATCCAGTAAGTAGCACCCCTCCATGGCCTCTGTATCAACAATTGCCTCCAAGTTCTTGCCCTGTGTAAGTTCCTGTCCTGATTTCCTTTGTTGATGAGCAGCAACATGGAAGTGTAAGCTGAATAAAGCCTTTCCTCCCCAACTTGCTTCTTAGTCACGATGTTTTGTGCAGGAATAAAAACCCTAACTAAGACAATGGAATAATTCTAAGTGTGCATAATGTATTCCTCCTTGATGTTCAGCGTCAGCTGTCTAATGTACTCAAGGTCCATTCAACAAGAGGGGAAAAAAGGAAGGGCTATTAGAAGTCAATTTATATTTTATATTTTGGCTGGTTAGAACTTATTAAAATATATTACAAATATTGTAATGGAGAACATGGTTCTCTTTCTGTTTTATAGTTACCATGACAACTTGAATCCAACAATACCTTTTTAAGTCTTTTTTATACTTAAGAATTTTATATGTAATAATTTTATTACAGAAAATTTAAAATATAAGTATCAAAAATGTTTCTACTTAAATCTACTTTTAACATAATTTTTATTTGTGGAGAGATTTTCAAATTAACAAATAAACCTCTAACTTTCTATATTTTTATTCTCTTTAACGTGAAAACTCATGGATAATCAAATGATTCTATCTGGTTTTGGTGATCTTGCTTTAAAAGACCTACTAGAAGAACCAAGCAATTTCTTAGCCTTGATGAACAAGCACTTAGACACATACAAATTTACTGAAGAAAACCTGTTCTATCCTCAGAAGAACTCATATTACATAGGAATAACTAAAATGGGATGCTAGTAATGGCATTCTTTCCACAACATTACTTGTTTCTTTTCTGTTGCCGTGACAGCATTGTTACTTAAGGTATGTTAGTGGAAGACAGGGTGTATTCATTGGCTTACACTTCCAGGTCGTAAGCCACAATTGGGAAAGTAAAGGAAGAAACTCAAGTAAAAATAAAAGCAAAAGTAGAAAGGAACACTGCTTAGTAGCTCATACATTACTGTGTTCAGATTACTTTCTTATACAGCCAAGGACCTCCTGCTTTGAATGGTATATAGAACAGCATGGGCCACACCCTTCTTCATCAGTTAACAATCAAGATGGCACCCCACAGATGCACCCACAGAATGTTGTAATAGAACCTGTTCTTCAGTTGAGGTTACTGTTTTGCAGGTGACTCTACCTTTTGTCAAGTTGAAAATTAAAACAAGTACAGTGATCAATTATTATTCAAATATTATAACATTATAATCTTCTGCTCTTACTCCTAATGTGCATACCATGCTCAAGCATTATTAATTATGTATAATTTTATGATACATTTTTTAATGTTCCTTGAGGACTAGCAAACATAGTAAGAACAACAATGTAGAGGTTGTAACATGGCAGTAGCTACACAAACAGTCTACTTCTGGGCATACTCTAGTCATTCTCAGGATAGCAGCAAGGAAAGTAAAGGCATTAAAAATAGCTGAATCTTTAAGAACAGAATCGCAAATACTTCATTTTTTCACACTTTTTATAGTTTAAGTTCTTTGTTTTAATTGATATTATGAATAATATGAGATATTTGTTATCCCTAGAATTTCATTTGAAATTGAAATTTTTTTACAACAACATATAATTTAAAATGTGTACAATTTAATGTCAGAAAAATTGCCTTTTTTCCTGAACTTTTCTTTCAAGAGAACCACATCCTTTAGCCAATAGGGCATCTTTTGCAATAATTATAATTCATTAATCATTTAGTAGTAAGTTACTTCCATTTATTGCAATTAAGGACTCAAACCAGTCATATATATTTATACACACACACACAGATAGAGATGATAGAGATAGAGATAGAGATAGAGATAGAGATAGAGATAGAAGACAGAGACAGAGATAGAAATAGATATATGTAAAGATTTTTGGTGATATCCTGTCTCCCTTGCAGTCCAGACTTTCCTCAATTTACGAAAGCCTCCAACTTAAGATCCATCTGTGACTATCTCAATCACCTTAGCAATATATGTTTAATATCTTCTAAAGTGTATAAAATGGGGAAACTCCCTTCTGCTGTCATGTGAGTGAACTGCTCACTTTTTTGTTCTTTGCAAAGTCATATGTTAATAAAATATAATGTGAAAGAGGTCGAATCGTGTTGTCTTGAAGTGGCAACAAAGCTTCAATTCAGACTACACATTTTACTTTCATAGTATATTGCATAATAAGCATGTGCAATTATTTAGTGCATTTGTAAGTATTAACTTCACAGAAACTACTTTCCCTATATCATTGGCTTGATATGCTTTCTTAAATGTGCAGGGTAGAGAAAAATCGACTTTGTGAACTTTAACTCAGCATATTGACACTTGACCTGTAACAGAAAGCAAGCATTATTGAGGATTTGGTTTAACAGAATTACATCTCTTAAGGTATAACTGAGATAATGAGACAGATTTTAGAGCTAATGTCAGTGAAGAACACTGCAGTGACAAGAGCCACATTAGGTACAAGTTGGTGGAAAATCCATTTTGGGTTAATAATGTCATCGTGTTATGACCATTTTTATAAGAACACTTCTACAATTGTGGCAGCAAACACTTTTGTAATCATAATATGTTTTGCTCTTATTACAACTAGGCCTTTTAATCTTTCCAAATAAGGTTTTTACCATGTGCCCCTCAGCTATGAGAGGAAACTAGAAAATTATTTGTTAAGAATCTTGTGAGTTTTAAATATGAAATGAATGAAGCCCTCATCCCAACATTTTCCATGATGTAAGCACTCTCCTGATCTTACAGGATCAGAGTCACGCTTTACTGGAATGAATTCTGGTTTCTCTGTCTCTAACATTAGCAAATCTTTAGAAACTTTAAGGCAAAATATTTAAAAGCTTACAAGACTGCTCCTTACTGTGCATAGTATTTGTGCCTAATTCTATATATGTAACTGGCCAGGTGAATTTTTTTTTTTATATTAACTTGTTGAGAAACATCATATTGTCAGAGAGAGTAAGTAGAAGATAAGAAAATATGTAAGACTTAGCCTTTATCCTATGTATTTATGTCTTATATTATGAGAATAACCTGTCTTGTTAAGACAAAGATTTTTTATTGCCATGAAAATCAGTTTAGATTTCAACCTGTGCAAAAAGAAGAATCTCTGAAAAGTCCTGATAACCTCCATTAGGTGAATCCCAGTAAACTAGCAATGAGGAGCACACATATATTGCATGACACTAGAGTAGTAAACTAATAGTACTTCTGTGGTTTTGCTTATAATGTATCTATTCATATATATGTATTTATAAATTTATAATCTCTAGGTAAATTTTTACTTTAAAAGTAATACTGTCCATTGTAATCAAGTATTTGAAATATGTTTGTTTATATACAATTTCCCTAAAGAAAGCATGCATCCTAAACCCATGTATTTTACAAAAGAATTTTTATGTCTATTAGATCATTCTTTGTCTTGTTTGTGTGTATTAATTGCCCAGCCTCATTACCTAAAATTACTGATAAATATCAAATAGGAGCTGGATGCTGCCTGTGCTCTTACTTTCAAGATTTTGTTAGATCTGAGTGGTATGAAAATGTGAAATTAGGTAAATCTTCTTAAGTATTAGATTCCTTTATCATTTTGTCTATTTTCTATGACAACACACTGGATACAGAAAATAAAGATACACATTTTTATTTTAATTTAGCTAAGAACCTTCTACACATGATACTACTTTCATATAATAGTTTAAAGATAATATTAAAGTCATGGTCACAAGATTCCAACTTTCTTACAGTTATTTAAAATTTTGTGTTTTCTCAATGCTATACTTAATAAAAGATTTTATGTATCTAGTATTTATTCTTTAAGCAAAATATAACTGTGCTTTTAAAAACTTTATCCCATATATTGTTACCACAGTGCATTAGGCAGTATGCTTTCTGTTACAGAGTGTAAGGATATATGTGTGGATATATATTATATTGTCTATTACCATTATTCAATTTCAAATATTCATTAGAAATATTTGTTTATAAATATAGTTTGGACATCACTATATTATACATATATTACTAAAATTTATATATAAGAATCTTTCCACTATGTATTTATAACTCAGGACTTATTCTTAAAATAGATTTGAATAATAAAGGATCATTTATACTTTGTTTCAGTAGCATAGTGCATTTTTATCAATCAGTAATATTTACTTGAGAAAGTAGACTTATGCAAGAAATAAATAATCCAGTCAGATTCTTAAATGTGTATTATAAATTTAGAAGGTATATCTTCTTATTATATAAGATATATTGTAGCATATTTTCCTGAGATTTTTGCACATTAAGTTTGAATAGTATGAAGAAAATGGGCATTTGGTTACCATAGTACTAGAACTAGGGGATTGTTATTTTTAGAAGACTCATGGTAAACTACCTATTTCGTTTACCAATAATTCACCGTAAATATTTAATTATATTATGTTGCATTTCAACTAAAGAATCTTCAGGAAAAAGATAACGTAATTAACTACTAAAATATTTTTAAAGTACCGCTTTTATTTTACCATAATCATGGCAACAAAAAGCTATTTTCTATAATGTGCACTTTGAAATAAATACTATTGTTATTATACTGGCTGTTGTATCGATGCTTTTCCATTGTTGTGGTAAAACACCATGGCCAAGAAAACGTATGGATTAAAAAAAATGATTGGGCTTATGGTTTGAGAAGAATAATAATCTGTAATAGCAATGAGACATGGCAGCAAGAAGCAGGCATAGTGTCCAGAGCACGAAGTTTAGAGCTTAGACCATGAGTCATATGCAGAAAGCATGGAAAATGACCTGGGAGTAGCAAGTCTTTAAATTCCCAAAGCCAATTTTGAGGAACATACTTATTCCAAACAAGGCCATGCAATCTAAACTTTTCATCACCAATTGGAGACCATGTGTTCCAATACCCAAGACTACAGGGATAGTCCATTCAATCCCCCAGAGCTATTAAATGATTTCATCAGAGTCTGAAATTCTATCACTAAGTCCTTGATAATCAAAATAGAACACATCTTTAAAGTTATGTAAACTGCTGTCTAATACTATGTTACACTTCATAAAACTGCTCTGAATAAACCTACTGTCCTTGTAAAAAATGATAAGAGAATATTTTCCACACAGAAATTAAATATTATTAGTGTTTTAAAAAGAGATAAATACATCATGAATTATCAACTTCCAGTAAAGGTTAAGTAAATTTCACATGAAAGGAAATGGGACCTTCTGAAAGTATGAGTGGCTTGAATTTGTGAAGAAATCTTGTGTTGTTACTAAAATATCTAAGTTTTTATTTAAATAAAAGCAATTATTGGCATGAAGGAATTGGCTCACATAGTGCTGAAGAGCTAAAACCGTATCTGAAATTCTTTAATGATTGTTTGTTCAGCAAAGAGAATAGAAGCATAGCACAAAGCAGCTGGGTGCTTATGAAACACAGAAAACATCCAATCTTTCTGGAGCTTAGACTTCTGCAAGATGGAAGTTAGCTACATCCAATTAAAATCAAACCTTTGAACATAATTAGCTTAGCCTCAAAAGAAAGCCATGGCCTACTTAGACATGGTTTAAAATCCTAAAAAATAATCAGAAGATTGTATAGCATGATGCAATATTTGAAATGTATACAAATAAACAGTAACCTGAGCAGTTAAGTGTATTTTGAACATTTTAAAATTGTTTTCTTGTGATGTGAATTCAGAGTTTCTAAATGTTCAGTATTTGTTTAAATCATGGGTCCATCAAAATCCCACACATTCCAAAAACGTGGCAATTTTATCTGGTGAGAGTTTCATAATACAGTTGAAAAATCTCAAGAAACTCACTTCTCTGAAGAAAATGCATGAAAAACACTGACATGTGAATATTGTTTTTTCATTAGAAAAAGGTATCAGTTTTCCAGTCAGGGTTGACAACATTACTAGGTCATCTATATCATGAAAGATTAGCAAGCATTTTAAATTGCACATGAGGAATTTGGACACAATCTCTGAGACCTGTGTATATCTGGGGGAATCAAACATAATACATAAATCTCTTTATCATCATATAGAATGTGCTGGATGTTTTTATAATATGAAATGTAAAATATTTCTATGAAATACTCTAAAAACAAAGGACAAGAATATGTTTTAAGAGTTATAAAAATATAAGTTTGTAATATAATTACCAACTGTGAATTTTCAAATATCAAGGGAATGAATGAAATATTGTCACTAATATTAGCTATGTTTCAACATAATCTAAAGCAAAACTTGAAAACAATTTAAAAAATGCTATGACCAAAATATTTCATAGATATGTAAAGTCTATATTAACACCAATCTGTCTCACTGTCCTATATGTTTTTCTTTATTTGACTTCATATTTAAAATCACAGTATTAATTAATACGCACATAAGAGATCAGGAATACAGTCTATAGTTTTATAACAGTAATATGAACACATGGAAAATATAATATTATCCTTATAAAATTTCCTGATATTTGTTTTTTTCATTTATTTAGATTTTAATTGTTCTTGTTCAGTAAAAATATATCTGTATTATTTCTTCCTTCTTTCTTCTTGTGATAATTTTTTCCTTCTATACTTCCTTTTATTTTTTTTTAGTTTTGTTACACATATGCATACCTACACATAAAAATGCAGTATGTTTAGCTCAGTTCATGTGGCTTGTATGTGTATATATTTAGGGCTGACTACTTGGTATTGGGTAACCAATTAGCAATGGTAGCTAAGGAGATAATTGCCTGTTTACTATGTAGACCAGACCACACTGGAAATCATTTCATAGATCAGGTTCCTTCCCACAATTCTGGTATTTATCTTGCCAGAGTTTCCCAAAGGTTGAAAGTAAAGCTATACACCACTTTACTCAGTTAAAATTATCTGAATGTTGCACACATATATACAAGCACACACACACACGCGCACACACACACACACACACACACACTCACACTAACACACACACAGGTTAGAAAACAACATCTAAATTGTACAATATGTTGAGAAAAATATATTGCTTAGGTATAAATATAATTTGAATAAAGGTATCACACATGGGTTCCCTTAACTGAATGCACTGTGCAAGCTTAACACAATGATCCTTCCTTCTGAATTTCCAGGGCTCTTATGACATGAGGACATGCAGTGAGTGTAACTTTCTGTTTCAAAGGTGCCTGGATGGAGGCTAGAATAGAAAATGTGTCAGATACACATTGTGTTAAGAAATTTATCATTAAAGTGCATTATATAACATCAGTAAAAAATAATTTGTTTGGCTAATATTTATGAAAGCTAATATTTATGAAAGTTCCAAATGAATTTGCAACTTGCTCTTTCTATCTCTAGGAAGAATTGAGTTGGTATTTTAATGGGGATTGCATTGAATCCTGTGGAAGATGGCCACTTTTGCTATATTAACCCTGCCAATCCATGAGCATGGGAGATCTTTCCATCTTCTGAGATCTTTGATTTCTTTCTTTGGAGACTTAAATTTCTTGTCATATAGATCTTTCTCTTGCTTGGTTAGATTCACACCAAGGTATTTTATATTATCTGTGACTATTGTGAAAGGTGCCATTTATCTAATTTCTTTCTCAGCTTATCTTTCAAGTAGAGAAAGCCTACTGCTTTGTTTGAGTTGATTTTATATCCAGATATTTTGCTGAAGTTGTTTATCAAGTTTAGGAGTTCTCTGGTGGAAGTTTAGGGGTCACTTAAGTATACTATCATATCATCTACAAAAAGTAATATTTTAACTTCTTCCTTTCCAATTTCTATTCTTTTGACTCTTTTTCTTGTTTAATTGCTCTGACTAGGACTTCCAGTACTATATTGAATAGGTAGGGAGAAAGTTTGCAGCCTTGCCTAGTCCCTGATTTTAGTGGGATTGCTTCAAGTTTGTCTCCATTTAGTTTGATGTTAACTTCTGGTTTGATGTATATTGTTTTTACTATGTTTAGGTATGGGCCTTGAATAACTGATCTTTCGAAGACTTTTATCATGGTGTTTTGAATTTTGTCAAAGAGTTTCTTAGCACCTAGAAAGAGCAATTTGCAAATTTGTTTGGAATAGCAAAAATGCCAAAATATTGAAAACTAATCTCAACAATAAAATAACTTCTGGGAGAATCACCATCCATGACCTCAAGCTGTATTACAGAGAAATATTGATAAAACCTGCATGATATTCATATAGAGACAGGCAGGTAGATCAATGTAACAGAATAGAAAACCCAGAAATGAACTCATATACCTATGCTCACTTGATCATTGACAAAGGAACTAAAATCAAGCGGTGGAAAAGACAACATTTTCAACAAATGTTGCTGGTTCAACTGGAAGTCAACATCTAGAAGAATACAAATCGATCCATTCTTTTCTCCTTGTACAAAATTCAAGTCCAAGTGGATCAAGGACCTCTACATATAACCAGATATACTGAAACTAATAGAAGAGAAAGTGGGAAAGACCCTCAAACACATGGGCACAGGGGAAAATTTCTTGAACAGAATACCAATGGCTTATGCTCTAAGATCAAGAATTGACAAATGGGACCTCATAAAAATGCAAACCTTCTGTAAAGCAAAGGACACTGTCAATAGGACAAAATGGCAGATTTGGAAAAGATCTTTACCAATCCCCCATCCGATAGAGGGCTAATATCCAATATATACAAAGAACTCAAGAAATTAGGCTCCAGACAACCTAATAACCCTATTAAAAATGGGATACAGAGCTAAACAAAGAATTCTCAACTGACGACACTCAAATGGCTGAAAAGCATCTAAAGAAATGTTCAATGTTTTTAATCATCAGTGAAATGAAAATCAAAACAAGCCTGAGATTCCTCCACACACCAGTCAGAATGGCTAAGGTCAAATACTCAGGTGATAGCAGATGCTGGTGAGAATGTGAAGAAAGCACCTTTCGGGTATATGCCAGTAGTAGTATAACTGGGTACTCAGGTAGTACTATGTCCACATATATGAGGAACCAACTGCCAGACTGTTTTCTAGAGTTGTTGTAGCAGCTTGCAATTCCACCAACAATGGAGTATTCCTCTTTCTTCACAATTGTGGTCCTGTGGCAAAAATTCAATCCTAAAAACATACAAGTAACGCTATAAAGACTGAACAGTTTAAATTTGGGAGTACACACACATGTACACACACATTTATGTGTACACAGACATACATATTGCATGCATTACAATTAGTAAGAAAAGAGGCCATGAATTGGAAAGAGAGGTGGGAGGGTTATATGGGAGAATTTGTGGGAAGCACATGGAAGAGAGGAATGTCATTATCAACTTTTAATCTCAGGATAAAAAGCAACCTAATAGTGTGTCAATGAGTCAATCCAATGCAGAATGAATGGAAACTGTAGACTGTGTATGGCTCAATCACATTCACACACAAACGCATGAACATAAAACAGATTAAAACTCTCTCATAGACAATACACACTGGGAACATGAAAATGCTCTTAGTCAAACTGAACCTTCAGATAGCCATAGATTTGAGACTTAGGCTCCAGATTAACTCTTAGTATAAATACAGTGTCCTATAGTTTTGTTCTTCCTAGCTCAGAAATATCAACTACTTACTAGTGAAAGTGGGAAGTATGAGGTCACACTTTCGTTGTGGTTTGTCCTTTTAACAGCAGCAATCTTCATTTGATCAATTTCCTGTTGCAGATGCTCTTGTTACACAGCAAACATGAATGTAGGAATTGGCTTGCTAAATCTTTTCAGTTTCTGATTCTTCCTTTCTATGACCATACTAGAACATACTTTCTTCAGTCTCTATCAAAGGGCATTATCCCTAAAAGTTTATTTCTAGTCTGATACAGGATGAAAAGAATGTGAAAGTAAGCTATTACTTTTATTTTTAAATGAGGACTAAACTTAAAAAAATCATTCAAATAGTTAATCCAACATAAGTGACCTAGTCAACTTATAGTTTGGAGTATAATGGAAGATGCACATACATATGCACCTCACATGGGATGGATAGAGGGCTAATTTCAACAGGTTAGGGAAAGTAATACTGCTTTCTTCATGTGTACATAATACCTTAGGAAAAAAACCAGAAGCTTGTCAATTCAAGGGCAATTTCATGAAGCTACAGAAATGTCTGTAGACATGCACGCCTATGCCATCTGCCTGATCTTAATTAGTTGGGTCTAATAATATCTGTTGACACAATTTTCAGTAGCTTTCTAAAATGGCTTTGTGGTCACTAGCCTGTTTTAGTACAGATTTCTTCTGTGAGTCAGTGTCTGATTTACCCACAGACTATTAATAACTATGTAATAGGTCTCAAATATGTCTAGTATTATTGTACAGTTTAACTAATTATTAATAACAAAATCCTTTAGCACTTCCTAAATGTAATTTGACTATTTAGCTTCAATTCTTTATTATATATTTATTATAACTGTTCCAACGTACCTTATATTCTTTAGTAAAGTTTCAGAAGAAAAACATAGACAAAGAATGAAGAAAATCTGTTGAGTTTCCTTTCCTATCTCTTTGTCTGTCATTCCTACCTTTGTCTGTCTGTGTGTCTGTCTGTTTTCTGGTTCCAGCTGTGACTTTTTTTTTTCTGTCCCTATTCTGTCTCTGTCTCTCTTCTTTGTTGTCTGTCTTTTTTCTGTTTCTCTCTCCTCCCCTCCTCTCTTTGTCATTATCTCTTTGTGTATTTCTTGCCTCTCTTCTCCTCCTCCCCTCTCCTCTCTTCCCTTTTCCATTCTCTATATATGTACACAACCCAATAGAGGTTTAAACATGATCTTTATTTTTTTTACTAAAATTCATTCATATAGGGATTTTCATGAAAAGAATAAACAGCTAAGCATAGAGACTTTCTTCTCCAGGCTTAGATTTTCTACCATTCTTGACACTGTTCTGTTTCTTTGTTCTTAAGAGCAAGAACCCAATTGATTACTTTTTGTTATTGTTGTGTACTGCATAAAAACATGAGAGAATATTTCACTGTGTGTAGGGAGCTGACAGAAGGCAGCTATCATCCTTGCAGCCATCTTGAGCCATATACCCTGATAAGAGACTTGATTACATTAGCCTGCAACAGCTGAGCACACTCTGATAACATCTTGCTTTAGATACCCAGGATTTTCCCTTGGGTGTGTGAGACTTAAAGGTGTGTGACTTAAGGGCTTGACTTAGAGATCAGATTTAGAGAAAAGACCTAAGGGCATGATTAAAGGCATGACTTAGAGGCATGGCTTAGAAGTGAGACTTATAAAAGGTGAGAGGCAGACAGGAGAGTTCAGAACAATTTGGAGTAACAGAGATTCAGACACTAGGAGTAGGAGTAGACATTAGACACTTGGAGGAGTAACAGAGAATCAGACAACAGGTTATTAGGCACTCGGAGGCACAACTTGGAACTAGGAATTAGGTTAGAGAGTACAACTTAGAGTACAACTTGAAGTAAAAATTAGGCATTGAGGAAGAAGACACTTGGACTAGAGAAGAATATTAGACATTAGGCACTTAGCACTTGGAAGAAGTAACTTAGAACTTGGAGGCACTATGGACTAGGAACTAGGGACTAGGAACTGAAGACTTGAGACTTGGAGAGAAGAGAGACTGAAGAATAAACTGGATTGAATCACACTCTGTCTGGTCTCCATTCCTTGAGTCCATCCTCACTCTCTCTGTCTTGCTGAACCCTGACCTGCAGACCTGAGCAGCTTGGGGCAGTGCAGGCTCTAATAGTTTAGCCCCCAAGGCTTTTGGCAGTGTGGGTTCAAACACTGACAGAGCAGTCTGAAACATTTTGGCCCCCAAGCATGGGCTAGAGCAAGTCTCAACATTTTTGACGCCCAAGTGTGGGGCAGCTCAGGCCGCAACAACTGTGAAGCTTATATTAAATGAATATAAGTGCCATCCCTTCACATTCATAATGTACAAATGTTATATTACCTAAAATATATTCATATGCAGTTTTAATTATCTGTCAGTTGTTTTCTGAAAAATAAATAGGTGTACTTAGCTCATTATTAGCAGAACTGAAAATATCCAATTTAGAAAAGTTATTCTTCAATTTTTTATTTTGGCTCAAAATATAAAACATGGTTACTTGATTCTATTGGTTTTTCTGTGGAGTTCCTATTCCCTTAGGGGCCACAATCCTTCCTCCTATTCTTCAATAAGAGTCCTCAAGTTCCTTCCATTGTTTGACTGTGGGTGTCTGCATCTATCTGAGTCAGCTGGTGGCTGTAGGCTCTCAGAGGACAGCCATGCTAGACTCCTGTCTGCAAGCATAACAAAGTATCATTAATTCTGTCAAGGATTGGTGCTTGCCCATGGGTCTCAAGTTGGGACTTTACTGTTTGGCTGTTCTCTTGGTCTCTGCTCCATTTTTAGCCAAGAAAAGTTTGGGGTTGAAAGTTTTGTGCTTTTGTTGATGTCCCTATTATGTCACCAGGATTCCTATGTGGCCAAAGAAAGAAGCCTCCCCAGGCTCAGTCTCCCCAGTGCTGTGAGTCACAGCTAAGGTCAACCCCATTGATTCTTGGGTGCCTCCCATATCCCTGGAGATGCTTCCAGGCTCCCCCCTCAAATTCCCCTGTCAGTTGCAGATTTCAATTCATTCTCATGGCCATCTTGTCAACCTGGACCCTTGGAATATCGGAGACTGAACCACCAACCAAAGAGCACACACAAGCTAGGCCTAGACCTCCTCACACATATGTAGACTACATGCAGCCTGGTTTTTATGTGGGTCCTGAATAACTGCACCAGGGGCTATCCTAAAAGCTGTTGCCTATATGTGGGATATGTTCTTCTAATTGACTTCCCTAGTCTGGCCTCCGTGGGAAAGAAAATGCCTAACCTGCCAAAGATTTGAAGTGCCAGGGTATAGGGAATTCCAAGGGGCCCTCCACCCACTGAGGAAGGAAAAGGATATGGGGAAGGATTGTAGGAGGGCTGACTGAGAGGTGAGCACTGTCCAGGATGTAAAGTGAATAAATAAAAATAATTAATTGATTAATTAATTAATTTTTATAAACATGGTTTAAAAAGATGGTTCAAGTGTAGGATTAAAAATCAGTTAAAGTCCTTCCGGTCTGGGCCAGGGCACTGAGCAGATCTGGGGTGGCACCTCTGCCCCCCAACCTTCAAGAACCCAGAGGAAGTGGGGATCCCAGGCGCTCTAACTCCGGCAGTATCTTAGGTAAGCAGACAGCAGGGCCCGCCCTAAACAGGGAGTAACCGGGACCCACGGAGGACTCAGGAAGTCACTCCCGGCCTGGAACACTGGTTCCTTCCGGTCTGGGCCAGGGCACTGAGCAGATCTTGGGTGGCAGCTTTGCCCCCAACCTTCAAGAACCCAGAGGAAGTGGGGATCCCGGTCACTCTAACTGGGACAGTGTCTTGGAAACTAGTTCTTGGATCTGAGGCCTGGACCAGACCTCTGACAGGTCTGCTGTTGGGTGGACCCTGGATTCCACCTGAGACATACTGGAAGGTCCACTCAACCCAGAGCCACAGAGGAACAACTGTACTCAGAGCGTCAGACAACATATCCTGAGATATTCTAGAAGAGACACTGCACCCAGAACAGCAGACACCTAGCTGGACTGCTACCTTGGAGACACCATATCCTGAGGCATCCTAGAGATACCACTGTAATCAGCTCAGCTGGAAAAGATCACAGAGACATCTGGACCCCTAGAAGATCAGACACAAGCTAGATAACTGGAAAGGCAGGCTTTAGTCAGAGACAGTAAGTACAGGCAGCACTAGAGTTAACCAGATGGCAAAAGGCAAGTGCAAGAACATAAGCAACAGAAACCAAAGTTACATGGCATCATCAGAACCCAGCTCCCCCATCAGAGCAAGCCCTGAACACCCCATCACACCAGAAAAGCAGGATTCAGAATTAAAATCACTTCTCATGATTATGATAGAGGACTTTAAGAAAGACATAAATAACACTCTCAAAGAAATTAAGGAGAGCACGAGTAGACAGATAGAAACCCTTAAAGAGGAAACACAAAAATCCCTTAAGGAATTGCAAGAAAATGCAACCAAACGGGAGACGGAATTAAACAAAACCATACAGGATCTAAAAATGGAAGTAGAAACAATAAAGAAATCACAAAGGGACAATACCATGGAGATAGAAAACCTAAAGAAAACATCAGGAGTCATAGACACAAGTGTCACCAACAGAATACAAGAGATGGAAGAGAGAATCTCATGTCCAGAAGATACCATGGAAAACAGTGACACAACTGTCAAAGAAAATGCAAAATACAAAAAGCTACTAACCCGAAGTATACAAGAAATCCAAGACACAATGAGAAGGCCAAATCTAAGGATAATAGGTATAGAAGAGGGGGAAGACTCCCAACTTAAAGGACCAGTAAATATCCTCAACAAAATTATAGAGGAAAACTTCCCTAACCTAAAGAAAGAGATGTTCATAAATATACAAGAAGCCTACAGAACTCCAAATAGTTTAGACCAGAAAAGAAATACTTCCCGCCATATAATAGTCAAAACATCAAATGTACAAAACAAAGAAAAAATACTAAAAGCAGTAAGGGAAAAAGGCGAAGTAACATATGAAGGCAGACCTATAAGAATTACATCAGACTTCTCACCAGAGACCATAAAAGCCAGAAGATCCTGGACCGATATCATAAAGACCCTAAGAGAACACAAATGCCAGCCCAGACTACTATACCCAGCAAAACTGTCAATCATTATTGATGGAGAAACCAAAATTTTCCATGACAAATCCAAATTCACACAGTATCTCAACACAAATCCAGGACTTCAAAGAATAGTTGGTGGAAAAATCCAACACAAGGAGGGAAACTACAACCTAGAAAAAACAAGAAGGTAATCTTCCAAAAGCCTTAAAAAGAAGGTAGCTACACAAACATATCTCCACGGCCAATAACAAAAATAACAGGAAAAAACATTCATTTCTCCTTAATATCTCTTAATATCAATGGACTCAATTCTCCAATAAAAAGACATAGACTATCAGACTGGATACATAAACAGGACCCAACATTTTACTGCATTCAGGAAACTCACCTTTGTGAAAAAGACAGGCACTACCTCAGAGTAAAAGGTTGGAAAACAATCTTCCAAGCAAATGGTCCCAAGAAACAAGCTGGAGTAGCAATTTTAATATCAAATAAAATCATTTTTCAACCAGAAGTAATCAAAAAAGATAAAGAAGGACACTTCATATTCATCAAAGGAAAAATGTACCAAGAGGAACTAGCAATTCTGAACATCTATGCCCCAAATGCAAGGGCACCCACATACATAAAAGAAACTTTACTAAAGCTTAAAGAATACATTGCACCCTACACAATAATAGTGGGAGATTTCAACACCCCACTCTCAGCTATGGACAGATCATGGAAACAGAAACTAAACTGAGACACAATGAAACTAACAGAAGTTATGAACCAATTGGACTTAACTGACATCTATAGAACATTTCATCCTAAAACAAAAGAATATACTTTCTTCTCAGCACCCCATGGTACCTTCTCGAAAATAGACCATATAATTGGTCACAAAACAGGCCTCAACAGATACAAAAAGATTGAAATAATCCCTAGTACTTTATCA
Organism: Arvicanthis niloticus; assembly: GCF_011762505.2. NCBI lineage: Eukaryota > Metazoa > Chordata > Mammalia > Rodentia > Muridae > Arvicanthis > Arvicanthis niloticus. Next base: position 13,161,361 of record NC_047660.1, on the reverse strand, counting down.
GACCACCATGGACTAAGACTCATCTTTGACATGGACAAAAACAACAGAAAGCCCACATATACTTGGAAACTGAACAATGCTCTACTCAATGATAACTTGGTCAAGGAAGAAATAAAGAAAGAAATAAAAGACTTCTTAGATTTAAATGAAAATGAGGACACATCATATCAAAACTTGTGGGACTCACTGAAAGCAGTACTAAGAGGAAAAATCATAGCTCTAAGTGCTCACAAAAAGAAATTGGAAAGAGCATACATTAACACCGTGACAGCACACCTGAAAGAGTTAGAACAAAAAGAAGCTAATATACCCAAGAGGAGTAGACGGCAGGAAATAATCAAACTCAGGGCTGAAATCAACCAAGCTGAAACAAAAAGAACTATACAAAATATCGTCAAAACCAGGAGCTGGTTTTTTGAGAAAATCAACAAGATAGACAAACCCTTAGCCAGACTAACCAAAGGGCGCAGAGACAGTATTCAAATTAATAAAATCAGGACTGAAAAGGGAGACATAACAACAGAAACAGAGAAAATTAAAAATATCATCAGATCATACTACAAAGGCCTATACTCAACAAAATTGGAAAATCTGGATGAAATGGACAATTTTCTAGATAGATACCAGGTACCAAAGTTAAACGAGGAGCAGATAAATCATCTAAACAGTCGCATAACCCCTAAAGAAATAGAAGCAGTCATTAAAAACCTCCCCACCAAAAAAAGTCCGGGACCAGATGGTTTTAGTGCAGAATTCTACCAGACCTTCCAGGAAGAACTAATACCAATTCTCTTCAAACTATTCCACAGAATAGAAACAGAAGGAAAAATACCCAACTCGTTTTATGAAGCTACAATTACGCTCATACCTAAACCTCACAAAGACCCAACAAAGAAGGAGAACTACAGACCAATCTCTCTTATGAATATCGATGCAAAAATACTCAATAAAATTCTTGCAAACCGAATCCAACAACACATCAAAGCAATCATCCATCATGATCAAGTAGGCTTTATCCCAGGAATGCAGGGATGGTTCAATATTCGGAAATCCATCAATGTAATCCACTACATAAATAAACTCAAAGAAAAAAACCACATGATCATCTCACTAGATGCTGAGAAAGCATTTGACAATATACAACATCCCTTCATGTTAAAAGTCTTGGAAAGATTAGGAATTCAAGGTCCATAACTAAACATAGTAAAAGCAATATACAGCAAGCCAGTAGCCAACATTAAACTAAATGGAGAGAAACTTGAAGCAATCCCACTAAGATCAGGGACCAGACAAGGCTGCCCACTCTCACCCTACCTATTCAATATAGTACTGGAAGTCCTAGCTAGAGCAATTAGACAACAAAAGGAAGTCAAAGGGATACAAATAGGAAAGGAAAAAGTCAAAATTTCACTATTTGCAGATGATATGATAGTATACTTAAGCGACCCTAAAACTTCCACCAGAGAACTCCTAAACCTGATAAACAACTTCAGTAAAGTGGCTGGATATAAAATCAACTCAAACAAATCAGTAGCCTTCCTATACTCTAAAGATAAACAGGCTGAGAAAGAAATTAGGGAAATGACACCCTTCACAATAGCCACAAATAATATAAAATATCTTGGAGTGAATCTAACTAAGCAAGTGAAAGATCTGTATGACAAGAACTTCAAGTCTCTGAAGAAAGAAATTGAAGAAGATCTCAGAAGATGGAAAGACCTCCCATGCTCCTGGATTGGCAGGATTAATATAGTAAAAATGGCCATCTTGCCAAAAGCAATCTATAGATTCAATGCAATCTCCATCAAAATTCCAAATCAATTCTTCATAGAGATAGAAAGAGCAATTTGCAAATTTATTTGGAACAACAAAAAACCTGAACTTCTGGGGGAATCACCATCCCTGACCTCAAACTATACTACAGGGCAATAATAATAAAAACTGCATGGTATTGGTACAGAGACAGACATGAAGTTCTATGGAATAGAACTGAGGATCCAGAAATGAGCCCACATACCTATGGTCACTTGATCCTTGACAAAGGTGCTAAAACCATCCAGTGGAAAACGGACAGCATTTTCAGCAAATGGTGTTGGTTCATCTGGAGGTCAACATGTAAAAGGATGCAAATCGATCCATTCATATCTCCTTGTACAAAGCTTGAATCCAAGTGGATAAAAGACCTTCACTTAAAACCAGATACAGTGAAACTAATAGAAGAGAAGGTGGGAAAGACCCTTGAATACCTAGGCACAGGGGAAAAGTTCCTGAACAGAACACCATTGGCTTATGCTCTAAGATCAAGAATTGACAAATGGGACCTCATCAAATTGCAAAGCTTCTGTAGGGCAAAGGACATTGTCAATAAGACAAATCGGCAACCAACAGATTGGGAAAAGATCCTAACCAATCCTACATCCGATAGAGGGCTAATATCCAAGATATACAAAGAACTCAAGAAATTATACTCCAGACAACCATATAACCCTATTAAAAAATGGGGTACAGATCTAAACAAAGAATTCTCAACAGAGGAAACTCGAATGGCTGAGAAACACCTTAAGAAATGCTCCACATCCTTAGTCATCAGGGAAATGCAAATCAAAACAACCCTGAGATACCACCTCACACCAATCAGAATGGATAAGATCAAAAACTCAGGTGATAGTAGATGCTGGCGAGGATGCAGAGAAAGAGGAACACTCCTCCATTGTTGGTGGGATTGCAAGCTGGTACAACCACTCTGGAAATCAGTCTGGCGGTTCCTCAGAAAGCTGGACATAGCATTACCTGAGGATCCAGCTATAGCACTCCTGGGCATATACCCAGAAGATGCTCCAACATGTAATAAAGACACATGCTCCACTATGTTCATAGCAGCCTTATTTATAATAGCCAGAAGCTGGAAAGAACCAAGATGTCCCTCAACAGAGGAATGGATACAAAAAATGTGGTACATCTACAAAATGGAGTATTATTCAGCTATTAGAAATAATGAATTTGAGAAATTTTTAGGTAAATGGATGGATCTAGAAATTATCATCTTGAGTGAGTTAACCCAATCCCAAAAGAACACACAGGGTATTTACTCACTGTTAAGCGGATGTTAGCCCCAAAGCTAGGATTAGCGAAGACCCAACCAGCAGACCACATGAATCTCATGAAGAAGGAAGACCAAGAGGGGATGCCTCAGTACTACTTAGAACGAGAACAAAAATGCTCAAGGGAGCAAATATGGAAACAAAACATGGGACAGAAACTGAAGGAGGGGCTATCAGGAGACCACTCCACCTCGGTATTCATCCCATGTACAGCCACCTAAGCTAAACACTGTTGTGGATGGCTGGAAGTGCATAATCTGAGGAACATGATATAGCTGTCTCCTTAGAGGTCTGCCAAAGACTAACACACTCAGAGGACGATGCTCACAGTTAACCACTGATATGATCAGGGGTTTCCCAATAGAGAACTTAGAGAGAGGACTGAAGGAGCGGAAAGGGTTGGAGACCCCAGGAGGAAAGCAACAATACCAAAAACCAGAGCCCCCCCAGTGTCTAAACCACCAGCCAGGGAACACAAAGGGAGGGACCCAAGACTCCAGAGGTATATGTAGGGGAGGATGGCCTTGTCGGGTATAGGTGGAAGAGGAGTTTCTTGGTCCCATTAAAAAAAATAAACACAGAGTGAGGGGGAATGTGAGGGTGGGGAGGGGATAGTTGGGGGGGTAGGTGCGGTCACTGCCTCATAGAAACATGAGGAGGGGGATGGGATGGGGGGTTTCTGGGTGGTGGGAGGAAGTGGGGTTAGGGGATAAAACCTGAAATGTAAATATTACAACCAATTTAAAAAAGGGGTGGTAAGAAAAGTTGTTAGAACCAATATCTTTAAAAGAAATGTCAGCCCCGGGGGGGGGAATTTTTTTTTTCTTTTTTTCCCTGATACTAAAACTTGTTCTGAGAATTGTATATTGCAGAATACACAGTCTTGGTGTATCTACTCATCAAGTATACAGAGCAGACCTGCCCAAACCTCCGATGTCCTGGAATTCCATCTGGATTCAGTGAAGACACAGCATCAGAGGATTATCAACTTATTCTTCCCCCCACCCCTCTTCTAATATCTCAACGCCCGTAATCAGCCTGAAGAAGTTACAGAAGAGTCAGCGCCCCTATTCCCTGGGCTTGGGGACTAATGTGGTTAATAATGGTCTGTCTTTCTAGGGACAAGTAGTGGTTTTGTTGGAACAGGGAGGATTAGTTAGGACTTATTGCACAGCCATAACCTATTGGTAGAAATCTGTATAATTATTATCAAGATGAAGTTATAATTTCTTAAATGGTACAAAATTTACTTTGATTTCAAATTTAAGGTTTTCATTGGTACGAGCTCCTTATTAATATAAAAGTGAGATGAATATTGATACTCTCATGGGCAATGTGCTTGTATAACACATTTAGGAATACAAGGCCTAGACCCAGTCCTTCCTTAACTTTTTTAACTGATTTGGGATGGTTAACCTATGAGTTAAGGGACTATAGCAAATTTATGGCTTTGAGTTAATTGTTAGGAGGTTAACCATATTTTATTTAGAAATAGCCAAGAGGAGTGAACAGACAACAGTCCAGGTGACCTTACATGGATAGTTGGTTTTCAAAACGTCAGAAGTCCATAGAATTGACACTACAAAAATTTATATAAATGTCCATTCTGATTAGAGACCTGTCTGCTCCTGACAGCTTCCTGTTGTGGATTCTAAGAAGAAATTGAGCATCCTTGGAGTTATGCCAGTTGTGTGATGACAGCCACTAGGCAAGAATTGCCTCTTTCCATCTACAGACTAACTACTGTCCTGAAGAGGACACACATGCAGAATAGTTGACTGATTATATCTGCCCAGACAGAGTAATCAGCCCTTAATAATCCTGCATCACTAAGGTCTGTCAGATGACTCTGGGCCAGAAGGCTGAAGATTTGATGCTCAAACATTCGGTAGTATAGGGGCTTCTCATGTGTTCGGAGGTCTCTATAAATTGGCTAAGTTTTAGAAGCTATGTTTAGTGCTTCCTATAACTTCAGTTAACTCAGTCATTCTGGATTTCTGACCGGGTTGAAGACCCATAGTCTCATAGCCAATCAAGGCTATTTACTTTGAGTAGATAGTTTCAGCTGACATTCATTATAAAGCCAAAAAAAAAAAAAAAAAAAAAAAGCCAGGATCAAAACTAAGTGTTTCTTATACCTCACTGGTACAATTAGGAATAAGTATGCTCTAACTGTATTTTGAGAGAAAAGTTTTACTTTAACAGGAAGAGTGATATGTAGGAGGAGCTAAGTGGGAAGGAGTACTGAGAGGAAGAGATGGAGTAAGGAGAGAAGATGAAGGAGAGGAGAAGCTAGGTGATGAGAGAGAGAAAGAGAGAGGGGGCATGGAGGCAGATGTTCACAGGTCTCCACCAGTCAAAGATAGTCTTTATATCTAGGTTGGGTATTGGATTACCCTTCTGATTGAGCATTACCAAACTTATAAATCCTTTGATTAACATTTAAAAAATTGTATAAAAGCAAAAAGGAAAGGGGGGCATGGGACAGGGGTTTTCTAGGGAGGGGAAATGGGGAAAGGGGATGACATCTTAAATGTAAATAAAATAAAATGAAAAAAAAAACACCACACAGAAAATAAAACCACAATAAAGAAACAAATAAAAAAATCAGTTAGAGTTATTGTGAAGTTCATTTTCTTTACATGAACCTGCTTGAGACAGGCATTTCATATGTACACAGGGAATGTTAACAGGAGGCAGAAATAACAGTCATTAAATTTAAAATTGTAATTTTCACTCTTTGGGTTGGTAACATGTTCCTTTAGACTACTCAAGGGGAAATATATGTTTTTTTTTTTTTCAGGAATGGCTCTGATTGGAGGACTGAGGTGGCTGCTTTCACCCTGGGAAATGGATACGTTGCCCACAGGACCTACCATTTCTTTGTATTTCTTCTGGGAGACATCAACAGAATCAAAGTATACATCCTGTCTTGGAAGTTTGACAAAAACCACTTTGAACTTTACCTAAGGCAGTGCCCTGCTAGCAAGCAGAGATAATTATTGTATATGTGTATAACAAAGAACAGTGGATTTGCCTGTCTCTTGTTCCAAGGACTGCTAATAGTTGAATGCAGAGTACTGAACTGTAGTTTTCCTTTAATGGAAGAATTTCAGCACAATAAACACAGGTTTATTTCTGGACGAAACATTGTCTCCTCTTGTATCCAGACCAGTTTTTTTTTTAATTGGCAGTACTTCTGAGTAAATTATTCACTTGGAGTCTTCTCAAAACACACAATTTTAAGATTAGTACCCACCAAATAGTCCGAGATGCTCTTAAACATCTTGGCCCAGCAGTAACATCATTAAGTACCTGTTGATTAGAGCAAATACTATGACCAGCATGTCACTTCAAAGTTACATTTCAGGCTATCAGGTAGATCAGAAAAAATCACTAGAACACTATGTGACATCTCATCCTTGACACCTCTCTTAAATATTACTGAAGTTTCAGTATGTACCAAAAATTTTGCCAGATATTTTTGGTAAGTGACTAAAAATCACTTTAAGCCTCATTTAAGATAAATAGACATGAAAGAATAATGGAATAAATGGGATAAATGATCTAATAAAGAAATATATGCCAGTGCTTCAGAACACACAGCCCTCTTCAATTTTCCATGAGAAAGACATAGTCAACTTTATAAGTGCAATTTCTTTAAAATATGAGGGTTAAAATAGTTAAAACAAACATTTGAGAATGCTATAAAAAGAGATAAGAACACATTAATTTATGGGAGTCTGCATTAGATAGAAGATTTTCTCAAAGGCAATAAAGATCATAAGGCCACTGTGTTTAGTAAGCCAATGTGGGGGGAGAAGAAGAAGAAGGAGGAGGAGGAGGAGGGAGAGGAGGAGGAGGGAGAGGAGGAGGAGGGAGAGGAGGAGGAGGAGGGAGGGGAGGAGGAGGAAGGGGAAAGGAGGAAGAGAGGAGAAGGAGAATGTAGAGGAAGAACTGAAAAGAAGGACCTGAAATGATATAAAATGCAACCTGCTCATGGCATTGGTGTCATTATAGTTAAAAAAAAATCACTAGTCAATTTCAGGCTTTCATTTTCATACCAAGATATTGTTTTAGAATTAAAGTTGTGGAAAAAAATTCCATGGCTATATCTGCTAAGGATGATAGACGTGAACTTGAATGTTTAAAATATCTGTTTGGAGTTGTTTAGAGTTTGGTACAGTGTTTGGCAAAGAGACCTGAAGCTTAAGCCCTTCATAAAAGGCTTTCTATTGAAACAGTAGACCCAAGTTACTCTGTCAGACAAGCAACAGTGGAGGGTTTGTGTTAGACCATATAAGCATAACACTGGCAGATGCCCTAACTTTCAGCAGCATAAAGTGTTCCATCTGAACAAAGCATTCATCAATGTACACACAATGAGGACTCTGGATGTCAAAGGAAGAGATGGTTGGATGATTAGGATGCCATTTCAGAATAAGACAGATGACTCTCAATTCCCATTTAGTGTTAAAGTCCCCTTTTATTTGATGACACTATCTCTCCTCTTTCAACAAAACAAATAACAGAGCTCTTTTTGTATTCACTGGTTCTTATCATTGTCTGTACAGGAAAATGTCAATAAGTTTTTAAGTAAAATATATATCAGTAACTTAAGTTGACTTTGCTATGCAAGTAAATGTTACAAAGTAAAAGTGATTTTATTCATAAGAAATGTGTATAAAACTTTCAAAATGAAATGAGACCCAATTGTGATTTTATGCAAGATTCTGTAACATAAGATAAGAAATCCCTCCATTGGTTACATTGCTGAATTCTGTATGAATGTGTTGGAAATATAACTTTATTTCTCTTTATGTGTGAATGTATGCTTTTATTTTTAATACACTCAGTATAACAACTACTAAGGTTTGATTTATGTATTACTAACAACATTATTTCTGAAGGAGATGTTTCTTAGATTCATACTCTCAAAACAAAAATATCATGGAATTCAAAATTGTTATTGCAGGAAAACAAATCAAATGCCAAATGATGACTCCAATCTTTTCTACCTCTCAGCTGAAATCACATGAATTCATTTTTTTTTTTGCTAAACTTTTCTTGGTTTTAAATTATTTTGTATTTATGCAATAGGTTCCTTTTATCCAATAATTTATTTTCAATTTTCAAAAACAACAAAGATTGCAGTGTTTTTATAGGTAGTACCTAACTGAAAATCTTACAATAAAAATTTTAAAAAAAGTTTTTACAGGATTTGTGCATCTGTTGTTATATTATTGGTGGTAAACTTTTAGTAACTTTACTGTATTGCAGAGATTAATTTTACTAGAATCTGATGGACCTGTCTTAATAATTGTTCTGTTTACTCTGACATATTTAATATCACAGGATCTACACAATTGAAGAGAATTACTTAGCATATTATATAAAAATATTTCAAATTACACAAGCATATTTCTTTCATATAATTTCCTATATTGGATTATTTTTTGTTAGAATAATTGAACTAAAAATTGACCTAAAATAGATCTCCTAAGGTATATAAATGAAAATGGAAACATTTTTAAATTGAATGGAAAATAAGTTTATACTGTTTTTGAAGAATTTTTCTAGAACATTTTTGATATAATATATATAATATGTAATATATAATATTATATTATATAATATTATATATTATATTATATAATATGTAATATATAATATAATATGTAATATATGCATATATATAATTATCAAAGTTAAGTTAGATATAAATATAATAAAATATAAGAATTTAGAATATAGGCGTGGTTTTCATAAAATCATACAAATACTAAATGTTTGTCCAGTGAAATCATGGTCAAGATGAATTCAAGAATTCCAAGTAAACAAACGTTAGAAAATGAAATTATAAATAAATGTCTGACTTGAACATCAATTGTAATTTTAGAGAAAGTCTTCCAAATGACTTGACTAGTCAATGGGGCTGATTTACTTCCAAGGTCATTGCTGACTTAATGCTTCTGAGTGTGAACATTTACAGTGGCATCTGGTATCAAGAACACTGGAGTTGATTTACAAACTGGAGTTTATTCCATAAACTCCCATTTGTAGGCTATGATGTCAAACCTTCACCAGTAATCCACAGCCTGACAAAAAGAATTTTTGTCCCTAAAATAAATTTTCCATAGGTATAGTTTATTCAGTTAAAGGTGTTACAAGGGAAAGGTGAGGTTTCTTCCCATACAATCACTCTAATGCTCCAGCATTCTTAATAGACAAAAATAGTTTATAATAAACATGTCTATAAAGCAAAACGGTGGTGGGTTTTTTGTTTGTTTGTTTGCTTGTTTGTTTTTAGAATTTAGTAACTCTCTTAGTCAGGGTTTATATTCCCTCAGCAAAAATCATGACCAAGAAGCAAGTTGGGGAGGAAAGGGTTTCAGCTTACACTTCCACATTGCTGTTCATCACCAAAGGAAGTCAAGACAGCAACTCACAAAGAGAAGGAACTCGGAGAAAGTAGCTGAGTCGGGGCCATGGAGGGATGTTACTTATTGGCTTGCTTCCTCTGCCTTGCTCAGCTTGCTTTCTATAGAACCCAAGAAGACCAGCCCAGGGTTGGAACAACCAACAATGGGCCCTCTCACCCTTGATCACTAATTGAGAAAATGCCTTACAGCTGGATCTCAGGGAGTCATTTCATCAAGGGAGGCTCCTTTCCTTGTGATAACTCTAGCTTGTGTCAAGTTGATATACAAAACCAGCCAGTACAGTAACTATTCTAGAAAACAGGTGGAATAAACATATAAACAAATTCAAAATTTTTATTGGATACTATATTTATTTACATTTTAAATGACATCCCTTTTCCATATTTCCTCTCCCTAGAACCCCCTATCTGATCCCTCGCCTCCTTTTTGCTTTTATACAATTTTAATTAAATGAAAGTATTAAGGTCAGTTCTAGGTTGAGGGACTAGTAATACAATAGATGTAAATAGTCATGGAACAAGCAAGAAAATAAACACACATAGTCAAAGAACAAGCAAGGCAATAAACAAAATTCTGCGAACACTCTCATGATTACTGTTTCTAAGCGCTTATCAGGATGATGAAAATATCTGAGACAACTTCTCTGTACTAGCCCCAAGTCATTTTCATATCTGAAGCCTACTTCCTTGTTCTAGGCAAATATTTAGATTCCTGCCTGATATTACTTCTTTCTTCTAGCCTAAGATTTAGATTCCTACCTGAAACTAGTTCTTTGTTCTAGCCTAATGTCAGATTCCTACATGAAGCCTACTTCCTTGTCCTTGCCCAATGTCATATTCCTGCCAACCAACCCATTTCCTTGTCCCTGGAAGATGTCAGATTCTTGCCAAGCAGCCCCCAAAATTCTCCACCTATTCCCCCCCCTTTTTTATTTCATAAATAAGACTGAGTCTGTCATTCCGACAAGAATGAAGCTCTTAACTGTTGTGGAATGTGCATTATCAAAAGCAATGCTCTTCTGTCTTAGGTTGGTAAGGCTCTCTGCAGAATCTTACCCGTCCTGGGTTTGCCAGAATGTTAATTTGATAACTCTGTCTGTGAGTTCATTTTCAGGTTCAAGCCATGTACTTTGGCTGCCAACATGTTGATGCTGAAAAAAAAAAAAAAAAAAAAAAAAAAAAAAAAAGCTTTAACACGATGGGCAGGATAAAAGTATTCCTGGTACAAAAAGAGCTAGCATGATCAAGCTCTACATGCCATTTTTGAAGCTTGGCCAAAATAGAAATACTGACCTCAGGCCATGGGTAATTTTATCTGAAGGATCAATGCTCGGCAAGGCAGCATTCTTTAAATTAATAAGCTCACTATGTAAAGGTAAAACATCCAGAGAGGTGTTAGAATTATGCAAATATACTGCAAGTATCTTTACACTTTTTCCTAATTATAATGACTACCACTGTGAATTTTAGAACTAACATAAATCCAATGGTATTTGGCATGACACTCAACATGGCTCCCTACTCTTAAATTCTGAACCTCTTTCCAATAATTTGAATAGGATAAAGAATATTAAATGTGACCAGTTATTTAGACTTAATCATGGACTGATCTAGAAATCAATTCAATACTGGAAGTAACAGTTTTCATTTAAAGTCTGGTCATGGACATTTTCAGAGACATATTTGGAAGTTACCTGCAGTTCTCTATGGTGTTATGTTAGCAAGAGATAAAGTTAGGACAGAATCTAGATTTCAAAGAGGTGTTAGCACATGTGTTGAGATTCTTTTAATTATCAAGTTAAAATTTATTCTGTTTCTTCTACAGTATTTATTGTAAGTTGCAATGATTGTACACCTTATAAGTAAGTTAGTATTTTGAAATCCTGCATGTCAGTTACGGAGTTCTACCAACCAACTTTTGTTTTATTTCCCTGAGTATCACAGAACCTTTGTATTCTAAAAATATCTTTCAAGTACTAGAACTGAGTCAGGCTTTAAGCTGAATCAAGAGTGTAGTGGGCTTGATTATTGCTGGTATAACAGCTTTAATTACATTAATTGCTAGTACCACTACTTGTGCAATTGCTTTGACACAAGACTTTATGACAGCTACTTTTGTTAATCATTTAGCAAAAAAAAAAAAATGTTACTAATGTGTTGAATATACAAAAGGATTTATATAGGCATTTGGAAGAATGTATTGATGTTCAATATTAAATTCTATAAAAAAATTGGAGCCATGCATAAAGTTCAAGTAAACTACAGCAAGTGAAATGCATCTCAAGTGAGATGGAAATTACATTAAATTTGAATTATGGAGGATGTGTCATACTTATTCCATTAAATTGAGAAAAATGACAGAAAATGAAAATGAATATACGTAAGAAAATAGGTCTGACATTTTATTTGCTAAGTAGCCTTGTGAACCCAGTTTCTGATACTGGATACATTTAGTAACCAAGTCAATACAGGCTCCAGTACCTGTACCCTGTGTATGTACCAAAATACACACACTTACTTAGTTTGCATGAGCAAGTTCAGAGTTAAAACAAATAAAAGACTTTTCAGTTCTCACCACCTACCACTGTGAACAATTAATTGACTACAGTTGTGTGAATTCAAAAGAAAAAAAAGAACCTTCCATTGATTTATTAAGAGAAGGTTGATATAGTTACACCTTGACATACTTAATACAGATCTTTTTTTAAAAAAAATGCCAGAAAACCTGTAATAACAACATATAAATTTAAAAATAAAGAATTATTATATGCTGTAATCATGAATATAGTAAATAAATTTAACTTAGGAACAGAAAATATCTATGTGGAAAGTAACCTGTTTTAAATTGGATAAAATCTAGACATTCAAATAATATGAAAAGTAAATTAGAGAATTCAGACAGAGCACGAATAGATTTCATGAGACTGTCATAGTAAAACTGAATAAATTTGTCGTTTTGCACTGGGGCTCACTCTCTATAATGAATCATAAGCTGAAAGGCCTACAAGACATTTCATTATAATTCAGTTACACAGTTGTTTCACTGAAGAAAAGTTTAGTTTGCAAAAACAATGGGATCCTAATGAAATTAGCTAATGAAATGGCTAAGAATTCCCAATTAAATATTGAGTTGTATTTAAAGACTTAAAGCATCATAAAATTTCTTAGTGAAAGTATTTCTGCAATTATTACAATTATGAGTCTTTGATGATAAAAATGGTACATTTATTACTTTTCATAAGAAGCCACCATAAAAGTAGAAAACTAACATTTGTAAAAAATAAAATTTGTGGCTAATAAAATTTGTGAGGATAAAAATAAAGATTAACAGTGGGGTTTTTATATAAAAAGTCTGGCAAAAACACCTAAATGAGTAAATGAGACTGATGTACTAAACACGGAAAGATATCAGATAAGGAGTATAGAAAACAACATGAAAAAAATACCTCCAATATAATGGAATTGTTTTTAAAAAATGGAATATTAAGGGAATATTTATACATAAAAAGTAACAGAAATTTTAACAAAGAATAGTAGGAAATAAAGTTTTTTACCCAAAAACTTATATTAAATATAGAAAAATACATTGTATATGATAGCATCACCCTTAACATCTCTCTCAGAGAGCATAGTGTACTTAGATTTGTAATTTGATGTTTAATATTACCTTTCCTTTGTCTCCTTAAAGTAACAAGTCAACAATATTTTGAAGAGAACTACTTTATGTTGGCTTTGTTTCTCCTGACAATATTTTACTTTGAAGCATAAATGTAAGGCAAGAATTCTGCAAAACATAATGAAATTGAGTTTTATTGATTACAGATCTCTCCTTTCTCCTCTCTCTGTCTCTGTCTCTGTCTCTGTCTCTGTCTCTCTCTCTCTCTCTCTTTCTCTCTCTGGACCTCTTACATATAAAATCCCCATGATGCTAAGAAAATCATGTATATTGCTATTTACGAGAGGGTACTGAATTTATGTTCTTTAAATTTAATAACAAATATTTAAAGATGATCTAATAAGAAGAGAAAATGTGGAGGGGAGCAATGACTCTGAAGCCCTGGAAGCTGCTTTGGAGGATGCTAGTTCCAGTCTTAACACACAGTATCTTCCTACTTCATCCATCCCAAGTTCCATGAACACTGATGTCTTCTTCTTGCTTCCATGAGCAGTAAGGATCCAATGGAGCAGGTACCATGCTCCTATATAAGCAGTGATCATAAGGGGTGTTGAAGTGGACATTTCTGATTTCTTTAAAGACTGTTATGTCCTATGATGTTTTTCTGTTAACTGTCTTTTGAGAGGATATTTTCACTAAGGCAGCCATGTGGTGTTTTGCTGAGAAGAGACATGTTTTTTTGTTTGTTTGTTTTTTGTTTTTTTTGTTTGTATTTTTGTTTTTGTTTGAAACTGCGTGGAAAAGGGCAAATGATGTTTTGCTAGAACAAATGCTTAAGAGACCATGTGATGTTTGGAAAGTGTATAAATATAACCTAGCAAGCAATAGACAATGCTATGTGGTATTGATTTGCCTTGCTGCTCTTTGTTCATTAGAGTTTGCCAGGATGTTGTAGAGAGAAACCCACCTAAGAACTTCTGATGGCCTTCCTGCAGCTTCTGATCACTTCTATACACTCAAGCCTATTAGCAAAACCTCCAGGTTTCTTCTGGATCAAACTGGCCTTGCTGATTTGTAAATGATGTTTGCAAGTGGATTGAGCTACCACTACTGATTCATGTGAACTAAACTGCTGAATCCACCCCCCCAAAAAAAAAACCCTATTTCTAAACAGGTCCACATTCTCCTTTGACCTGTTTTTTAGTTTCCTTTAAACAACATCTGGTGGGATAAAGGGGAGGTTAAAACATTTAAGTACACTTATTAAAATGTGTTTTAAAAAATATGACTCTACAGACTTGGTGAAATAACCAGAAAATATGAAAATGCTATATGAGCGAGGCAGCTGACCTGTTACTTCATGACTCAGTAGGTAGAAACAAGAATTCAGGAAATCCCTGACTGTGGTAGCTGGCTGCACTTTCTGCATCAGGTAACTCTAGGTTCGGCAGGAAACTCCTTTTCAATGAATAATTTGGGAAGCAGAAGAGAAAGACTCATAACATAAGCCTTATCTGCCCCAACATGCATGTGTACACACAGGTTTAGCCACATACATGAAAATACCAAAACACAGGAATATATACTATACATACAGACATAGTCAATATAGAGATACTAATTTAATTTTATTATTTTTACAAATTAGTTAAGCTTACCCAAATGTAGACTGATTTCACAATTGTAAATTGTATCTCTTATTTATTTAATTTAATATATAATATTAAATGTGACTTAAAAAATTATTGAACGTATTTCAAAAATTATCACATACAAGTGATAAAAACATTCTTTTTATTTTTCAATAGTGTTACTGTAAGATTAAAGCATGGATTTTACAGTCACAAACTTTAAAGTTCTTTGATTAATTTCAACACTAGCAGATTAGTGACTGAATGTTGTACCAAAAATGATGATTGGCAATATTTTATTTTATGCCACAAATGACAAACATTTAAATTTGTGAGAAAAAAAGTCTAGAATCTGAGCTCATTTAAGGAATCCATTTACTTCATGGTAGAATGAGGGTCTCTGAGCTTCAGTTTCCTTCCATAATTCACAAATCTTCCTATTATAGAAAGAGAATTCATTTTTCCGAACCTATTACAGTATTGATATCTCTATTGAATCCTACTTCTCTCACTTCCTGTTCCTTAAAAGACACTGATTTATTTTTGGCAAAAGACTGAAGAAGTGCTCTGACTTTATTAGTAAAATGTTATCTCAGTCACCAGGAAGATAAAATCCTTTCAGAACTACCTCACATTTCCTGCCCAGCTGGATTTTGAAGAAATCTCTTCCCACCGAACTTTTATAAAATCGAGTATTACAATGTAAAATTATTCACAAAGTCAAAAATATTGTTAAAGTAACCTCTATTTTTGGGCTCCAACCTCTATGGAGATATCAAGAGTCAGAAACGCTGTCTGCTTATTGTGAGTTATTTAAAATTCACCGATATGATTTCAAATAATACAAATATATAATATGTGTATACATGAGTTTGTATAAGCAAGTGCATACACACACACATACACATGCCTACATATATAAGGACAATTCAATTGAAATTACCTTCAGCCAGATATTTTAAATCTTTTGAAATAACTATAACCTAGAAAGGACATGGCTAATGATAATAATGTAGAATTCCATAATCTTAATACCAGAGGCTTTAATATGCCTAATTAATAGCACTTTATATAGAAAACTATGTTTTAAGCCCAGTGGATGAAATGGTTCATACTTTCTCTGGGCACTTGTATGAAAATATCATTTTGATTTTGTGATAGTAGCAACTGTTACATTTGAGACTTCAATACTGAAGTTAGCCTATAGCAGAAACTGGAATCACACACACACACACACACACACACACACAAACACACTCACACACACATGCACACAACAACAACATAAAGGACAAATAAACAATAACAACTGAAACAAAAAAACAAAACAATAACAACAACAACAAAACACAAGAAGACCAAAGCTATCATTTTTACTGTTCTTTTAATAAAAAAAATGTTTATTTTAAGAATATAACCCCTTCCAGTCTGGGCCAGAGCACTGAGCAGATCTTGGGTGGCAGCTCTGTCCCCAACCTCCAAGAATCCAGAGGAAGCAGGGATCCCAGGCGCTTGAACTCAGGCAGTATCTTAGTCTGGGCCAGAGCACTGAACAGATCTTGGGTGGCAGCTCTGTCTCCAACCTCCAAGAATCCAGAGGAAGCAGGGGTCCCAGGCGCTCGAACTTAGGCAGTATCTTAGAATACACAGCCTTGGTGTATCTACTCATCAAGCATACTGAGCAGACCTGCCCAAACCTCTGATGTCCTGGAATTCCATCTGGATTCAGTGAAGACACAGCATTAGAGGCTTATCAACTTACTCTTCCCCCCAACCCTTCTTCTAAAATCTCAATGCCCTTAATCAGCATGAAGAAGTTAAAGAAGAGTCAGCGCCCCTATTCCCTGAGCTTGGGGACTAATGTGGTTAATAATGGTCTGTCTTTCTAGGGACAAGTAGTGGTTTTGTTGGAACAGGGGGGATTAGCTAGGACTTATTACATAGCCATAACCTATTGGTAGAAGTCTGTATAATTATTATCAAGATGAAGTTATAATTTCTTAAATGGTACAAAATTTACTTTGATCTCAAATTTAAGGTTTTCATTGGTACGAGCCTCTTATTAATATAAAAATGAGATGAATATTGATACGCTCATGGGCATTGTGCCTGTATAACACATTTAGGAATACAATGCCTAGACCCAACCCTTTTTTAATCTTTTTAACTGATTTGGGACGCTTAACCTATGAGTTAAGGGACTATAGCAAATTCATATTTTTGAGTTTATTGTTAGGGTGTTTCCCATATTTTATTTAGAAATAGCTGAGAGGAGTGAACAGAAAACAGTCCAGGTTACCTTGCATGGATAGTTGGTTTTCAAAACATCAGAAGTCCATAGAACTGACGCTACAAATATTTATATATTAATGTTCATATTGATTAGAGACCTGTCTGCTCCTGACAGCTTCCTGTTGTGGATTCTAAGAAGAAATTGAGCATCCTTGGAGTTACTCCAGTTGTGTGGTAACAGCCACTAGGCAAGAATTGCCTCTCTCCATCTACAGACAAATTACTGTCCAGAAAAGGACACACATGCAGAATAGTCAACTGATTATATCTGCCTAGACAGAGTAATCAGTCCTTAATAATCCTGCATCACCAAGGTCTGTCAGATGATTCTGGGCCAGAAGGCTGAAGATTTGATGCTCCAACGTTCGGTAGTATAGGGGCTTTTCAGGTGTTCAGAGGTCTCTGTAAATTGGCTAAGTTTTAGAAGCTATGCTTTGTGCTTCCCACAATTATAGTTAACTCAGTCATTCTGGATTTCTGATGGGGTTGAAAACTTATAGCTATTTACCATAAGAGAAAAGATTTGAGTGGATGGTCGTCAGCTGACATTCATCCTAAAGCCAGGTTCAGAACTAAATGTTTTAGTTAGGATAAATGACAGAGGTGCTGGTTAGTCAACAAAAGGATGGATGGGGTATTAGGACTATCTTGTACCTCACTGGTACAAATTGGCATAATTATGCTCTAATTGTATTTTGAAAAAAAAGTTTCATTTTAACAGGAAGGGTGATGTGTAGGAGAAGCTAAGGTAGGAGGAGTACTGAGAGGAAGAAAAGGAGTAAGAAGAGGAGAAGGAGGAGAGGAGAAGCTAGGTGATGAAAGAGAGAAAGGGGGGAGACAGGGAGGCAGATATTCATGTATCTCCACCAGTCAAAAATAGTTGTTATATCTAGGTCGGTCAGTGGGTTACACCTCTGATTGAACAATTCCAAACTTATAACGCTTATGATTAACATTATTTTTAAAAATGTATAAATGCAAAAAGGAAAAGGGGGCATGGGATAGGGGTTTTCTAAGGGGGGGGAATGGGGAAAGGGGATGGCATCTGAAGTGTAAATAAAATATCTAATAAAAACAAAACAAAAACAAAACAAAACAAAACAAAAGTATATAACCTGAAATTGGAATGTTGAGAATTTTTGTCAAAGTGTAGCCCCAAATAAAATTTTAATTTAAGTAACTGTTATTTGCAGACACCTTTATGAAAGATTAGAGAAGAGGCCCAGAGATGTAATATCTAGGCTGGTAGGATTCATTGTCTACCTAGAGATGCCATGATGTATGTGCTAATTTGTTTTATATATTGTAGCTTAAATTTACCAATAATTTTAATTTGCTCAAAAGAAGAAATTACATGAATATTAATGTGGTAACATTATGTTTGATAGTTTTGTTATTACATTACTATGCAAATATTTCTTTCTACTTTTTATAAACCAGTTGAAATAATTGCTTAAATTGTGTTAAACACATCCATCTGCCCAAATATTTATAATTCCTTATGGAACAAACATTCAAGCTCTTTTTAAAAGTACAAAGAATCACTGTCACTTACAGTCTAGACTACTCCATAGTGCATTACTGATTCGTGCCCATATGTGTTACTTAGAATCCACTTATTCTTGAGAACAGTTTGATACCATAGTTTCCTGTGGTGAAATATTCAGATGTCTTATGTTTCAAAGGATCACGTTCGGCTAGCTTTTATGTTTTATTTTTACTTTAAATAGCTTTGGAAGGAATTACAATGTGCAACCACTCATAAACTATCTTTAGTGAATCTGATCATCATGTCACCATTCAATAAAGAAAATCTCCCCTTCATTTAACCTGAGTGTATGCATAGATGAACAATTGTGACATCTTTTATCCAATTCCAAAATATAATCTTAAATTATATCATACCTAAAATCAAATTTTATTCCACGCCGCCCCGAGTCCCCTTCGCCTGCGAAAGAGACACGAGAGGCAGTGTTCGGGTAGTTACCACAGAGAGGCTTTATTCTCATACCAGTTGAAGTGGAAGACCCTGAATCCGGAAGAGGCACTGCTATATGTACCCTAGAGTGGCATGTTCACTTCTGATTGGCTGTTCAATCATCACCCCTTGTTACACCTCGGGATTGGCAGAGGCTTGGCGCCCTTTCGCCTCTTGCACCTGCACAGTTAGTTGTTTACTTGTGAGAGCACAGGATGCCAGCGCCATCTTGTAATGGGGGATGTTATCACCGCTAACCACGGTTCCCTACAAAATTTTATTACAACAATACTATATTGAAGTTGAATACATAAAACCCATGTGTGAAATCATGAATCTTGGGCTGAAGTACTAGCTACTTTTCCAGAAGACCTGCGTTCAATTCCTAGCACTGACATGGCTGTCAACAACTCCAGGTAATTCCAGTTCCAAGGTATTTGACAAATCCTTTCAGACATACATGAATTTAAAATACTAGTGTACATAAAATAAAGAAATATTTCTAGTTTATATATCTAGGTTGGGTATTGGGTTAAACTTCTGATTGAGCATTACCAAACTTATAAAGCCTTTGATTAACATTTTTAAAAATGTATAAAAGCAAAAAGGAGGAGGGGGAATGGAATAGGGCTTTCTAGGGAGGGGAAATGGGGAAAGGGGATGGCATCTGAAATGTAAATAAAATATAAAATAAATAAAAAGAAAATAGAATAGTTTACTTGAAATTGAAAACAGAACTTATTTAATTTGAAATTGAAAATAAAAATATTCTTTTCATGTGAAAAAAGAAAGAAATATTACTATTTAAATGTTTAAAATATAATTATCAAGACTTCTAAAAGGTACTGTATGACATAACTTTAGTGAAGCAATTTGTACTGATAATATTTTAGTGTACTTAAATATTAATTATGGTTTTCAGTAAAATATCCTTGAAACCAAGTTATGGTGACTGTATGTTTGATAATTGTATGTGTGTGTTCATACATAATTTATGTTAGCAGTTCCAGAATACTTTCAATGTACTTTGAAAATAAGAATCAAACTTTTATTCCTCTTTCTTCCTATAGACACTATGCTTTAAGTATTAGCTTTAGGTCTATTTTTATGGCTCAGGTCTTCCTTTACTTCAAAGTATACATGGACTCAGTTTCTAGGCTGCAGCACTACAGAGAGATAGAGAACACTTTACGAGCTGGCTCCCAGTGAGAAAAGGTTTGAAATTTCAGGATTGCTAGGGTTTGAGACTCAGATCATCTCTATCTCTCTTCTCAGTTAACAATTTTTCATGTGTTGAACAGCATCCTATATTTTCTTTTTTTCCATTTTTTTATTGGATATTTTATTTACACTTCAGATGCCATCCTATATTTTCCATGGCACTTGTACAGAATAGTGTTTTCTACACATACAAAGCACCATGTGATAATGACCAGAAATCTTGAGGCAAAAATGATACTTTCTTTTTTGTAAATTGATCAGTCCTTTCACAGTGGTAGAAAGCTAATAAAGCTAAAAGTAACTTCTACAACTGTTGATCAGATTTTCATAAAATAGGGTTGATTTTAGAAAAAAATATAATAATGCACATCACTTTTATAATGGCAAGTTTTACTTTGCTAATTAACAAAGAATATTATATTTGTATAATTGGTTAAACAAAAATAAAATGCAGTGTTACTACTATGAGTTTTAATATTTATACTTTTTTCAACTTTGTAATACATATGCATGTATATCAAGCAGTGTCTCTTTGTTTTGAAACCTTTAAATTTCATATTTTGTATTTAAAGGGTTTAGTTTTCTAACACATTAACATGTGTTAAGAATGATTGCCATTGCTCTAGGTTTCTCATATAAATATACTAAGACATTGACTAAGAAATGGCATATTTTCTGTATGTGTCAAAGGGAAACCAAGCTACAATTCAGATGGAAACTTCCTATTGACTAGTATTCAAAGCATAGGAAGGCTCTATATGGGCTACTACAGAAGGAGTCATCATCAATATAAACCCAACTATAGAACTTGTGTCCCACAGTTGAACTTCCTAGCAAGAAACATCCACTAGTAAATTGGCATGAATGTCCTGCAGGTAACTAATTATATCTTGGTTTTGGGGAAAGAGTCAATGTTTTTCATTGAAAGATTATTCAAAAACCTATTGCTGTGGAAGTTACAGGCCCTATAGGGAAATCTATTCTTGATATTTTCCCCAAAAGACATATAACTCAATTGATATATATATATATGTGTGTGTGTGTGTGCATGTGTGTATGTGTATATGTGTATGTGTATATATGTATTTATAAGTATATTTATATATATTCATAGACTAATCAGCTCTCTCTTCTATTCAAGAAATATTTTTAAGCAATATTGATGGTCAAATTAGAGACTCATCACAGGTCTGACAGAAACTGTCTGTTGGGAGCTTAGTTCTAAACATGGCATCTATGTCACTCTTTTTGATTTCCAGCCACTACCCTAGAAGAGGAAATAGAAAGATTATGGAAACCTAAACACAGGAAGGGATGCAGAGATAAAAGATCATTTTGCATGCATATGATCACTATAACCTGAACATGACATTTGCTGTTTCTTTTTATTCATAATCAGTAGTGGCACTTGCAAGTTAAAATAAGATAAAATGGATAATCAATTTTTTAAGACAATAATAGCTTTTCTGGACATTTTATATTTAAATGAACTTCAGAAATGGTTTGGGAACCATATTGATTCTTCAAAATTATAAATATAATATAAAATATTATAATCATAGATATAATTACATATATAAATTTCATTTATATGTCATTTATATTTATATTTCATTATAAATTATACAAAATACATACATGTTACTGATTTTTAAAAAGCATGTGGTATAAACTAGTCATATAATATTGTATATGTAATATTACAGGAGAGCATGTTATAGTTCCAATCACTTATTTTTATGGAAACTATCACAAAGACACTGATAGCAGATCACTATATATTTATTTTTTTATTTATTTACATTTCAAACGTTATCCCACTTCTTAGTTCCCCTCTACAAACTCCCTATTCTATGCCCTCTCCCCGTGCTTTTATGAAGGCTTACCCATTCACTACCCACTCTTGCCTTACCATACTAATATTCCCCTATGCTGGGGCATTGAACCTTACAGGACCAAGGGTATCCCCTCCCACTGATGCCCAACAAGGCCATCCTTTGCTACATGGAGGAACCATGGGTCCCTCCATGTGTATTTTTTGGTTGGTGGTTTAGTCCCTGAAAACTCTGGAGGGTCTGGTTAGTTGATAATGTTGTTCCTTCTATGGGGTTGCAAACCCTTTCACCTTCAGTTCTTCCCCTAACTCCTCGATTGAGGTCCCTGTGCTTAGTCTGATTATTGGCTGCATGTATCTGCATCATCTGTATTGGTCAGGCTATGACACGGCCTCTCAGGGGACAGTCACATCAGGCTCCTGTCAGCAAGTGCTTCTTGGCATAAGCAAGTATCTAGGTTTGGTAGCTGCATATAAGTTGGATCCATTAAAAACAATGTCTTCATGATATTTGCAGGCAAATGGATGGAACTAGAAAACATCAACCTGAGTAAGGTAACCCAGTCACAAAAGAACACACATAGTGTGTTCCCACTGATAAGTACATATTAGGATAAAAGCTCAGAATTCTCATGATATAACTCACAGACCATACAAAGCTCAAGAAAAAGGAAGACCAAAGTGTGAATGCTTCAGTCCTATTTAGAAGAAAGAACAAAATAACCATAGGAGGTAGAGAGATGGAGGGACTGGGTAGCAAGGAAGGATGGAGAGGGGAGAAAAGGGGGCAGGATCAGGTGTGGGAGAAGACAATGGAAATGTACAGAGGGTCAGAAAATTGATCAAATGTGTGTAGCAATAGGGGATGAGGAACTAGAGGTAGCCATCAAAATGTCTTAGATGCTGGAAAGCAAGAGGCTCCCAGGACCCGATGAAGATAACATTAGGTGAAATACCCAACACAGGGGAGAGAGAACCTGTAGAGATCATATCCAGAAGTTAGACACAGCTCCTGGTTGAGGGAGAGGACCATACACCCATCTCAAAATTTTAACCTGTAATTGCTCTTGTCTAATGGAAATATAGAGACAAAGAATGAAGAAGAGATTGGTAGCAGAACTTAAAACAGAAAATTTCAAGCTGGACATTGTCATGCATGCCTTTAATCCCAGCATTCAGGGATATGCTAGGATTCACAGAGTTGTGTGAATATCTGAGTTTGAGACCTGCCTGGACTGCAAAGTGAGTTTCAATTCAGTCAGGGATACACAGAAAAACCCTGTCTCAAAAACAACAACAAAAAGAAGTAGATCTTCCCACTTCAAACAAAGCAAGATTGACTAAATTTCTTCAAAAATAAATGTGCTTGTAAATAAGGAAATTTAAAACTTATTTACTTTGATTAAAATTTTCAATATAACACTTATATTTTTATTTCAGACATCTTAACAACATAGAAAACGTATAGAACTTGTCCTGTCTGTAATGGATTTAAACATGTAAATAACCATTATTAATAGTGCTTTAAAATTCAAATCATTCACATTGCAAACTAACATACATAGACAAGAAAAGGATGGTTCTGCAGTGTTATTTAATCATCTTACATCAAAATTTGATTTTATAGGGTTCATTTCCTGAAGTGAATTCTATGTTAAGAAATCCTCAAGAATTCCTTTCATTAGAGTCCAAGATACTGTGCTAAAATTAGAAAAATTGCATGTTACATCACTCTTGAAATTGCAGTGCATATCAATTGAGATCATATAATTCTTTGGAGATAACTGAATTTCCTCTGAACTTCTTAGTCTGAAAGTTCATACCAGTTCAGAATCAATTATCCGTATTTTCCCATGAGAAAAACCCATTTTAAATACTAGATAACTCATTGTTAATTGTGAGTAATTGCCCTTTGGTTTTCATAAAAGCAATTTTCTTAATGAGAAGAAATTCTAAATATAAGGTTTACATCATAGATAAATTTCAATGTAACATGATCATGTGCTCTGCAATTCATCTAATATGGAAAGATTCCATATTTTGCTAAAATAAATATGAACATCGTTAAATGATATCAGCAGAATATATTTATAGACATGTTTATCACATTTACAGTTAATTAATAAAAGATATGAATTTGTAAAATGGTAGGAACTATACAGAGGAGATAGAGGAGAAAGTGATGTTAATACAATACTCATATGAAATGCTCAAGGCAAATAAATAATTAAATGATAAAGAAAACAGACAATTCTAACCTAGCTATTTCAAAACATGGATTTTGGAGAAAAACTACACCATTTTGTGTATTCTAAGGACTAAACTAAGTACTTTAAATATGTGACTTCATTTTTAAATGTTTAACAAATAATAGCTATTTTAACCCTCTATTTCTTTCTCTTTATTCTTCACATCCTTGTCTTGAATCTTTCTTCTCAGCAAGCACACCACTGCTTCCATGGGTTCAGGTTATGTGTGTGTGACCCACCATTTCATTCATTCTTGAAAAGAATGTATTCAGGAAGTTTGAACCAGTAATGAAGCCACTGAGTAATAGAATGAGATGCCTGAACAAGTACACAATGCCAACTTTGAGAATAAACACAAGGAGATTGTTTAGACTGATCAATGAGTAAAACTCTTCTTGTAAAACAAGATCCAAATTTATATCCTCAACATTCATACAAGAAGCAATAAATGCCTACTGGTTCCTGAAACCCAAGCTATGGAATTGAGACAAGCAAATCCCACACTCCCCCAACCCACATCCATGGGAATTTAGACACCTGGTTCCCCTAGGTGAGGATCCCAAAGAGAAAGTTGTGGTGTTCACTGTGACTTGTTTTCTCCATACCTGATGTGGACCTCTTAAAAAAAAAAAAAAAGAAAAAGAAAAAAATTAGAAAAAATCTTTTTCTGCTTTCTGCTATCAACAAACAAACATATAAGAACAACAACAAAAATCATATAAATGAATACATTGATAAGCTACTCTGATTACATGTCTGTATGAATGGACTAAGTACTTACATACAGAGAGAATCGCCAGAAGTTCTTAGAAACAATTTAAGACACATTTTACATAATGTCTTCCATCTTATGGGTAAACATTGTGTTATACTATTTTCCATTTTGTTCTATGGTGATTTTATTTTCAAAATCTGTCTTGAGAAAAATAGGACAAAAACTAAAACTCAAAGCAAGTATAGCTGCATAAATGCCGAAACAACAAATATAAGAAAATTACTCAGAGTCCTTCCAACATTAATATAAAAGTCACTCTTAAATTTTAATTAGAGCTTTTAAATGTCAACTCCCATAAGGTGTTAATTTAAGGAAAAAAACCCGATTTTTCCTCAAATATTATTTTTACATATCAGCTCTTGTAGAAAAGTGTATTTTGTTCAAACTGCAGAAAAGAGTTGTAAATGGATAAGTCCTTTGGAAAAAAAGATGACGAAAATTAACTCATGGTGTATAATATGAGTGATTGGAAAATAATTTTTTAGTATCATATACTCATTTCAGGGAGGAGATATGGACAATTTTTCTACCAATATGAGAAATAAATCTCACATAATAAATTTTAATGGATGAAATTTTGAATATACTTGTAATATGGTACATGGTATACTAAAATATGAATGTATGAATACTTAAGTGTCCTACATATTATTTCACACATACATATATTTATGCATACATATATACATATATACGTATATACGTATATACATATATACATATATACATAAATATATATTAACATTGGCAATTCAAGTGTATTATTAACTTTAACAAACATAAGAATTTTATTAGTTATAATCAAAATGCAAAATAAATGCAATAATTATTGTTTCTTTGAGGGTGTTCTCTCACCCACCCATCAACTCCTACCTTCCCACCCTCACATTCCCCTACACTGGGGCATCCAGCCTTCACATGACCAAGAGCCTCTTCTCCCACTGATGCCCAACAAGACCATTCTCTTCTACATATGCGTCTGGAGCCATGGGTCCCTCCATGTGTACTCTTTGGTTGGTGGTTTAGTCCCTGGAAGTTCTGTGAAGTCTGGTTGATTGATATTGTTGTTCTTCCTATGAGGTTCTAAAACCTTTCATCTCCTTCAGCCTTTTTTCTAACTCCTCCATTAGAGACCCCATGCTCAGTCCAATGATTGGATGCTAGCATCCACCGCTGCAACTTTACTGTTTCATTTAAAATTATATTCACCCATTACAAATGAATTTGCAGAAAAGAATGCATGATACTGTACTGAGATTATGTAAAACAATCTGTCAATTTCTAAATATATTAAATAGTTTTATTTTATCTCATAATTTTCATATGATTACTCTATTAACTGAAAGAATAATTAATGTGTTGAATTTAGGGTTTAGTTTTACAAATATCCCTTATAAAACTCTACCTTTATTTTCAGATGTTTTTCTCAAACCTAGTTGAACATTAATGATCAGGTCATGTCGACTTTGTGATATAAGTAAATATTATAATAAAGAGGGACATAGGATAGAAGGGAAACCAATTTTAGTTGTGGATATGAATAATAAAATACACAATGAATTTTGAAATTTGTGTTCATTAAAATTTATATAACAATTTGAAAAAGAGATTGTTCTCAGTGATTTAAAACTAATCTGTGTTCTATAATTCAACAAACTAAATTGAGTTATTATTAAATGTAGTGATGCATGTTAGAAACTTTTGGTGAAATTATTGTGTTTAAGGATATCCTTTTAAAGGGAAATTTTGCAATGGTCAATATATTTAATGCTATTTCTAATATTCAAGTGTATCAGATGATGAATGTATATTAAATATCACATACTGTTGTCTACTTAACTTGAGATAATTTTAGTAGTGCAAAATAAAGCCTAAAATTGAGGCAGAGATTAAATCTGAGCACACTGAATGAAGAAAAGGTTGCCTTGTTATAGAGCTGAGGGAAACATTAACCAAACAACTTTGTAACTATTTACTGCTCTTTAATATAGTGTGAATACTGGGGATTTGATTGAACATTAGTAAATGTTTAAATTTTTTTCACTTCATATTTATATGGGCACATACTTGGCTATATGTATTTCTTGACATCAATAACTCAAGCTTCCTGCATGAGCCTGTATTTAAATACTCATTGAAGAAGTGTTGCTAACTAAACCCCTTGCTTCTTTTAGATTTTTTTCTCTGAGAAGTTTGCTTCAGATACATATAACATGCTAAATTTAATGTAATTATCTAACTTAATGTTATTTCCTTTCTTTCATTCTATACACCTCTTAGTATATACAAACGGGAATTCAATTTAATATACTTTCAATGTGAATGATCCCAAACCTTCTTTACTTTGAATTCAAACTAAACTTACAGACTCCTAATTGTGTGTTTTTATTAGAATCTTCTAAGATATTCACTTAAGTTGTCTGGCCAATGTGGTCATGTGATTGGCCTGTCTCTGAATCCTTCATGTTGGATACCAGTGGCTTTTTCATGGGAGCTGGGGACTCAATGGAGGCTCCTTTGCTTTTAGAACAGCTACATTGCCCAGGTAACCATTTGTCTAACCCAATCGCTCTTTTTATTAATGAACAATTACAAAGGTTTGGTAGACTAGTTCATCATTTTCGTCAGTCTTCAGGGCTTCCAGAGATCAGTGGTTTCATAAGACACAACAAATTTACAATAGTATAAAATTAGCATATAGCATTCATGTTGCAAAATGTCTCAAAGTTAATACTCCAAGCTATTATAAGGACATACACCCAGTGTGCTCTCAGATTTCCCCAAGACATCTAAGGGAAATTCAAGACCTACATTTGGCAAGATTATCTTTAGTGCCTGGTACCTGCAAATTTAATGAGCTGTATATAAATATAGACAGAAAAGAAAGATAAGTTTACTTACATAAATTTATTAAACCAAAGTATTATTATTTTTGTAAGACTGTTAAATAAATATAAATGGAAAACTATTTCACTATTACAAATAAGTTTATTTCTCCATCATTAACTTAAAAGAAACAGATGAGCATACAAATTTTTTTTACAACAGTACACATAAAATTTTAATGTCTTGTCCCATAACATTTTACTCCAATCTTTTAGGATATAGAGAAAATGGCATGACACAGCCTAAATAAGAAATCACAGTTTTCATTTAAAAACTGCTGCAATTAAGAGATTGGGAGCCTTATCTTGGCTTTGTGACTAATTTGATATATGATTTGGGCAAATAGCTTAACCTTTCTAAAACTTAATTTGCCTATCTGTAATTAGTGCATAGATTAAACTAGATTGATGTAAAATCCCTTCCACAAGCACCTTTAAAATTTTAAATACTTATACTCCTGAAAAAGATAATAACATGGAGCCTATGTAAGGGAGAAACACAGAGTAACTGAATAGTGATAGTATTCTGAGAGTGGGCTGTTGAAGTCTCCCACTATTATTGTGTGGGGTGCAATGTATGCTTGAGCTTTAGTAAGGTGTCTTTTATAAAAGTGAGTGCTCTTGCATTTGGAGCATCAATGTTCAGAATTGAGAGTTCATCTTGGTTGATTTTTTTCCTTGGAAGAGTATAAAGTGTCCTTCCTTATCTTTTTTTGATAGCTTTAGGTTGAATGTCGATTTTATTCAATATTAGAATAGCTACTCCAGCTTGTTTATTAGGACATTTGCTTATTGTTTTCCTAGTTCCTCAATCTATAACTGACCTCAATACTTGCATGTAATTAATGGTATAAAAGCAAAAAAGGAAGAGGAGAGATGGGATAAGGGATTATTGGAGGGGGGAATTAGGGAATGGGATGATATCTAAAATGTAAATAAATAAAATACCGAATAAAAAACTAAAAAATAAGTGATAATATGCCTTTCACACTAAGTTCTTTTCAGTTTGAAAATGCAAAGATCTTATTGTTTTTGCTATTTTAATAATATTTTTTCTTAGTTGTGATCATATATATATATACACACATACCCATACATATATATTTATTACAATTCTTAATAACAACTGAGGCAATGAAAGTGTAGTGACTGGGTGGTATCAAAATTAAAATGTATTATATTCATTATTCTAAATGATAATGAGTCATACTAAAAAATGCTCACTTTTAAAGTAACCTCATCAAAAGAAGGGGGTAGACACTTCTATATTCTCAGAAATGAAGGAATTAATCAATTCTATCTTGCTGATTTACAATAAAGTTGTGATGCATACATGAAGGCAAAAAAGAAGGTAAATAAACAAATATTCAAAACCAAAAAATAAGTTACTCTACTACATTTCAGAGACAGCAAGCCAAATATTAAAGTGAAGACAAATGTAAAAAAACTAAGAAATTACATTACACAATCATAAAGATTACCTGATTTTATAAAAACCTTTCCCTAATATGTCTACAGGTATTAAAATATACATATCGATGGCATTGTTTGATATGCATAAAGTTCCATAGTTTATAAAACTTTGAACATTTTTTCAATTCACATCAACAGCATGAAACTCTTATTTAACATGCCTTGTGGCTGTTAAATTTACCCTAATTTTTACACTCTATGTTCAACTCTCAGTGTTCACTTACACCTAATGAGTACATAAGCAGGTTACATAATAGAACACAAATACTATAGTTAATTCTTTAAATAAAATTTAACCAACTAACCTGCATCTACAATATGAACCCTGTGAAGGTTTATTTCAAAAGTTATATAGTTACATATTATAAAATAAAATTCTATTTGTTGTCTTATGTTAATATTTTGTTAACTTGAAATGACATATTTTGTCCAGAAATTATCAAGTAAAATATTTATTTTTACTGAAGAAAATGTTTAACCTGAGTATTTCCTTCTTCCAAATGTTTGTTTCAGTAGCAACATTTGCTCTCCCAGACAGTACTCACACATGGGCTATTACTTTCAAGGATGTTGGCAACTGTATACCTTGGGCAGAAGGCCTGGCCCACTATATTCCATCTGTTACCTCTGGTTCTTTGCAATTCTATTTTCAAATTAGCCAGAACCAGTTAAGCTATCCCAGGGTCTTTCATGAAAACAAAAAGAAAAAAAAAAGCATATTTGAACATTTGTTCCACTACAGTAGATGGAGAATCTGCAACAAACTTACACTTAGTCAAACTTTACAAAACTAATTGTCACACATGTTCTTGAGTTTTTATTAAAGTTGCTGATTTTTGCATAGTGTTTTTTCAAAT
Organism: Arvicanthis niloticus; assembly: GCF_011762505.2. Lineage (NCBI taxonomy): Eukaryota > Metazoa > Chordata > Mammalia > Rodentia > Muridae > Arvicanthis > Arvicanthis niloticus. The sequence goes on along the minus strand of NC_047660.1, from coordinate 13,131,007 downwards.
AGTGCTAATATTTCTAAAGTTTTAACTCATAATTAAAAAAAACTCACATTTTCATATGCATTGAATTAGAAAGAAAACCAGAGAAATTTTTGAAACATTCTAATTGAATTTCCTAGAAATTTTTGATAGATTATATTGATTTTTCATTATTATGGTATAAACATGTTTTTATTTTAGTTGTAAAGGCTCAGTAAATAGAACATACCTTATTCTACTCCGTTTTAAATTGGATGTGAAACAATGTAACTCACACAGTACACAGAATTCCTAGATCATCAAGGCAATGGCCTATAAGACCAGGTGAACCTGACTTTAAGTCAAATTGAGTTACTAACATTTCTTTAGTACTGACCTATATTACAAGATTAAGAAATTTTTTGTACAAATTGACATAAACTTCCCTCAACTAACTTAGGCAAAAGAAATTGAAAATTGTGTGAATAGGGTGGAAAGGGGAGATTGATAGTGTAATGATCTGTATGTTTATCATATTATTAACTTAGTGCCTAAGAAGAGAAAAATAAGTTCACATGCTTATGATCATTTTCTTTGCTCTCAGTCTTTGGATAAAGTATTTTGCTATATAAATTAGCCAAATGTCAGATTCACAGATCTCTATTATATATTCCAAGTACTAGGTGTTTAACAATTTTCTCCCAGTTAAAACATTTCATTCCGTAGAGAAGCTATTTAAGACTCTGCCAGAGTCCAACCAATACAGATGCAGATGCTTGCAGCCAACCATCAGACTGAGCAAGGGGACCCAAATGAATGAATTAGGGGAAGGACTGAAGGAGCTGAAGGGGTTTGTATTTTCATAGGAAGAGCAATAATATCAACCAACCAGACCCAATAGAGCTTCCAGTGACTAAACCACCAACCAAAGAGTACAAATGGAGGGACCCATGACTTCAGTAACACATGTAGCAGAGGATGGGTTTATCTGGCATCAATGGGAGGGGAGGCCCTTAAACCTGTGAAGGCTTGATGCCTTGGCAAAGAGGAATGCTAAGGCAGTGAGGCAGGAGTGTGTGGATGGTTGAGTGAGCACCATTATAAAAGCAGGGTGGACGAGGAATGAGACAGGGAGTTTCCAAAGGGGAAACCATGAAGGAAGATAGCATTAGAAATGGATATATATATATAAAATATCTATTAAAAATAACATAAAGACTCAGGAAGTAGTGAAAAATGACAAGAATCAAGGTATAAATGGTTTGTAAGTCTTAGGAAGTTCCTGAAATTTACTGAACTCACAAGAACCCTCTCAAGGTTATATGAGCAGTTAAAACAACAGAGAAAGAGGAGAGGGCCTTCCTTGAATAAGTGCTTGCATAAGGTGAGTAGAGAGAACCAGAAATGCAATTTTTTTGAGTTGTCAGTTGCCCTAGTGTGGGCATTTCAATGATGTAGCTACCTTTGAATCATCCATTTTCTTGTAAGTAACTTCTTACCCAGTTTCCTGGAAGTAAACCAGTAACCTCAATGATTCCCATTCTTGGGCTTTGACAGAATTATTTCATTGCTTATGCTGAATTCCTGATGTTAGAAGTGCTGACATTTCTTCTTGATTCCTCAGAAAATCCACACAACCCTACAATAATAGACAATAATAGACATGTGCTACATTGCCTGACTTCATCTTTACAATTTCTAAGATGCATCAAACTAATAAACAATAGAAAAACATATGCAATGAGTATTCTCAATGTAATGAAAAAAGCAGAAAAAAATGCCTTCTCTTCTCATAAAGAAAAGGAAGTAGTAAAAAGCAGAAAGACATTTGAAAGGAACTCACCTCTGCTTTTTTCTAGTTGTATTTTTCCTTATTGAATTTGTTTTTGCTGTTACATTCATTTCATTTTAATAAATCAGCACTAACATCAAAATTTCAAAAATTCCTTATCTGATTTTGTTTTGATGTTTCTATTTAACCATACAATATAATGAAAATAAAATGTGAAATGTAAAAAATTTAGTTAATGTGTAATGTAGAAAACCAACAATCCTTGCCCTAGGTTGAGATATTCCTTTAGTTATTGCAATCGAGGACTGAAATTATGTTTTAAATGGTCACAAGTTATACTTCATCTGTTTCCATTATGAATTGTTTAGCATAGATTGCAGGATGAAATGAGTTGAATATTGTCAAAAGTTGGTGATGACTTTCAGTGTACATTTGTGTCTGAGAAGTGACTACAGAATATCCATGCATTAAAATAAACATCATTTATAAGCTCTGTCTCTGAAATAATTTCTGTAGTTGAAAACTTTCAGAAACACATTGAATGTAATTAATTTGCTTTTTCTGGTATTGTGTAATTTTTGCTAGAAAAATGGCATTTAAATAAATCCAAACCAGATGCCCTGGATTAGATCTCCACGAAATCCTTTAGACTGCTTTAATTCCCAGAAAGAAGACATCTGTTTTAACTTTAGCATAACTTTCTTACTTCTTATCAGTTTTACCGTCTCTCCTTTCTAGCTATTGCATATGTACAAGGCAGTGAGAGTGAACAAGCAGGAGGGCAAAACCACTTAGCAAACTGAATGAATCATATGGTTTTCTAGTAAGTACTTGATCTCATGAAGACCTGGGAATTGAATTAGTTACTTTGTCATTGTTGAGTCCAAGTTGCTGAGAAAAGCAACTTAGAAAAGAAAGGTTTATTTTTTTCTGACAATTTAATATACTCTTCTGTGGTAGAGAAAGCAGGACAGAAGAAGGGCTGTTGGTCACATGGCATCTGCACCATGAAGCCTAAAAAGCTTAATGCTGGTTTTCACTTTCTCTTTTGTTCATTTAGTCTGGCTCTCCACTTCTTACACTGACTTTTTCATATATCTACAGTCTGTGGCTTGGGAATTTTCTATGTCTCTATTCTTATATAAACTCTACCTAATATCTGTCTCTATGCCTGTCTGTCCCAAATAAGAACTTTGTTATTTATATATTGAACACCACAAAAACGACATAAAAATGAATGGCATTTTGTAGAAATCTCTACCACTGCTCTAAAAAGATAGAAGTCATTTTACAGATAATTACTGACCCCAATCTATCCAGTATGCTTATTCTGATTCCAATATTCATGGTGGATATTTGTTTTATATTGATTCTACCATCTAGTTGGCTGCTATCAACAGATAATTAGCACAACACACACATAAATACAAATTTTTTCAAGTCAGGGGCATGAAAGATTAAACATCTTAAGATTACTGGTGCCAATTGACATATGCTGTAATCTCTAATTGCATGAGGAATTAAAACCATAAGAAGGCTGATTTTTTATACTGTGCTTTTAGAACATTGGTTATGAACCTGTGGAAACCCCTTGAGCAGACAAATGTTCCTTTTACAGGAGTTGCCTAATATAATAAGAAAACACAGATATTTACATTATGAGTCACAGTAGTAGCAAAATTAAAATTATGAAGTAGCAATGAAATAAATTTCATAGTTGGGAGTCACCGCAACATGAGGAATTATATTAAAAGGTCTCAGAACTAGGAATGTTGAGAATCACTCACTGTCTTAAGGGAAGACTAAATTAAATGGACTAATAACACATTAGAATAGCAAACTAGTTGGATGTTATTAAGGGATACCTAGAATTATCGCCTTTGTCCTTCCGTCTGCTAAATTCTGTGTCTTTCGTTGTAAGAGAGATTTTTACATTGTTGTATGATAACAGATTTACACTGTTCATGTGATAACATGAAGAAATTGAATGTTATTGGGACCTGTCTTCATGTTAATTTCCTGTGACTGGCATGCACAGATATGCCTAGAAAATACAACTGTATTTTCAACTGGAGACAATGGACACTTGAAACATGTAGCATACTCTGAATTCTTCTGTAAGATTGTGACTGCTAAATATGGTTCTCCCATGGCCACTTTATTTCTGTGTTTCTGAGCCATTTTTACATAACCACCCTGTAGGGTATTCCAGCTGTCTAAGACAGCTAGCATGGTGGCTCTTACTGTAGATTTCATACATACTTTAAAAAGAAACCTCCAAAATTTTATGATATAAAATTTTCTTAGAGAAAATTGTTGTTCTATTCTCAGTTTATCACATATTTTGAGTTTGCCTTGGGTATTGTTATTTAATCTATTAATCCTTAAAATTTGATTTTTGGTCCCCACTATATTCACTTTGTGCATGTCTTATCCTTCTCTATGTTTTTCTTGATCACCTCCTGCTTTCCTGTTCTTCAACTTCCCCCTTGCTTTTACTTGTGTTTATATATTCCTTCATCATCACCATCTCTCTTTCTTTCCAACTTCTTTCACTCTCCACTCAATTTCTACCTGTCATGTTTGTTTATCTTTGTTCTCATTTAAATGAAATTGAGAGAATCATAAAATGTTGATATGCACACTTCTAGTGATAGTGGAGACAGTGTATCCAGTGGCGGTTGAAATGGAAAACAATAAACTGAATGAGAAGTATGAGCATTCAGTATAGGCAAACTATTTAGATGTGGATAGCAGCAAAAGTAGAAGGGATGGAACTGGGAAGAGAGAAGCCATCTTGAGTGTTATAACACCTGTTCTGCCCTTGTTATGCCAATTTTAGATTGCATGTGAGGCAAAATTATCTTCTAATGATTCAGGGTCTTGGCTAAAGAACAGGAAAGGAGATATACAGCAAATTCAGATTTGCCATATCTAGGGGTTATTTGAAAGAAACTTTAACAATACCAAAGAAAATCCTCAAAGCCAATAATCCTATGCCTCTAGGTTCATAAAATCATATCCATATGCATTTCTTCGTGCATGAACCTGACATGGAAAATTTAAGTAGGTGATTAAAAGCATCAATCTCCTTTGCCTTGTGTTTTGAAGAAAATGAAAAACAAAGAAGTTGAAAAAGATTTGCACAATTTTATACTAATAAAACTCCAGTAGGAAACACATTTCACATGAACACATGGCCTGCTAAGTAATAAAGTCTCAGTCTAGAAAATCAGAGAGAAAGTTGTAGTTGCATATCAAGTAATCTTTAGACACTGTGATCAAGTTTTTGAAGATGAAGACTAAGCATTATATCTTCATTGGGCAAAACTATAGGTTAACTAGCCCTATTCAATGATGTATCATAAAACTATACTAAACAAAAAACATATTCCAGTCTTTAAGTACATGTGATAGATCAAGTTAGCACACATGGTGAGAATATGGAAGAAAACAACTCTTGTGGAACTGTGACTTCTCTGTATGATGTAACTGATCAGACTTTTCCTATCCTTTTTGTATCTTGCCTGAATCCCATATATATATATATATATATATATATATATATATATATATATATATATGGCTAAACTAACTTACAGGTTCACAGGAAATTAAGTATGCCTTGACTTCAAAAATCTGTTTTCAGGAACAGATAACAGTGTAATATTTCACTTTCTGTGGATCTCCACGAACACTGTACCCTAGGATAGATTTACTAGAATGTAAGAGATACGGCATGATTCAAAAAATATGCTTCACTAGATATATTTGTGACTAAAGAATAGTGTTGTTGACCATAATTTTATTTCTGGTTCTGCAATGATGTCCAAAGAAGCTATTTTCTGAGGAGTTCTTTCTGGTTCCTATAGGATGTGTTTTTTTTTTTTCTTTCTTCAAGATACAGCATACTATTATACATATTTAGGTTTTCTAAGCAATGGAAATCATTCCATAAGGCTCTACTATTCATGCAATACAGAGAGATTCAAATGATTGAGTATGAATGAGAAATCTATGGGTGCCACTTAGAGAAAGAAACATGGCATTGTAAAATTCTCTGTACAACATCTTATTACTCTCTGTGCTTTCAGCTCTGAGAAATGAGGTTGTTTTACATAAAAATAATTCTGGGTAATTTTTCTGCTTCTGGGGAAACATGTACTCAAAAAATACACAAAGAACATGTAGAGATGCCTTAGTCTATCATTTGATTACCCTTGAGTCCAAGTAAAGTATTCATGAAGCACCTTAACAACATCCCCACATCTATTATAGTTGTGCTAAATGTGAAATACTGTTTTAGATAATATTTTTTCACAAAAAGTAAGGCTCACAACAAATCTTATGCAAGCTTTCAAAGAAGGGCAGAAAATAATAGTTCTACTCTGCTATGACATCTATGAACCAGATTAACAACCTGCAGGCATGGTAATAATAAGGAAATGATAGTGACATCAACACCTTGGCTTTAACCAAGGGCTCTCAAAATGGATTTTAGACCTGCTTAACAAGAGGTATATAATATCTGACCTAGTACTAGAAGCATCACTAACTAATTAGTGCTAGGGAAGATATGAATACTAGAAGGAAAACCCCAACGGCTCTGATAGGGGAAGGTACAATACTCGAAAAGAATGGTGAAAATTAGGGGAATTTGAAGAGAGCTGTAGAAAGCTAGCACAGTGGAAACCCCCTGAAATTGAAAGTGTGACCCTAGCAAATATTCCTGGTAGTGAGGGATATAGACACCAAAGTGGCCAACTCCTATAATCAAGCAAGGCTTCCAGCAGTGGGACTGAGACATCAAGCCAGATGTGCTTAGGTATGGTTCAATGTGACATTCACACTATGACAAGGAATCTATGTCTGGATAGCCAGAAACTAGAGGCTGGACAATCAGAGATTTAGTATAGAAGCAAATACGACTGGTTTTAAAAAGTCAATAAAATGATTCCTAATGATATCCTAGTGTACTAATAGGTTGGTGCCTAGCCCAGTTGTCATCTGAGAGGCATTATCCTGAAACTGAAAAAAGAGATAGAGAGATCAACAGCTAAACATTAAACATACCCAAGAGAAGCCTAAAGAGAGTGAGAAAGGATTAACCACAAGCCAAAGGAGGCAAGGATATCATGAGTACATGACCCACAGAATCAAATATCTGTGCTCATAGCGATTCACAGAGCATGGAGTGACAATCATGGACCCTGTGTGTCTGTGTTAGGTCCTCTGCATATGCTTTAGAGTTGTGTAGCTTGGTGTTCTGAAGAATCACTAACATCGGGAGTAGATGTGCTTCAGACTCATATCTGCACCTGGGAACATTTTCCATGTACAGGGTCATCCAACATTGATGGTTTGTTCCTGGCCATTTTATAATTTGTTATGCCATGTTTGGTTGATGTTCCCAGGAGGCCTGCTCTTTTTGGTAGGGTTGGGAATGGAGGAAGAGTGGATCTAGGGTAATGGAGAGGCAGGGGTAGAGTTGAGCAAAGAGTGGAGGGAGAAAGCTACAGTTGGGTTAGAATGAAATGTATAAAAACTATAAAAATTAAAATAAAAGATGATGTATAAAACTGAAAGAAAAAATTAAAGTGAACCTACAACCACTATTAAACTCAGACAATGTGAGTTAGGGAAAAAAAAAAAAAAAAAAAAGCAAGTGAACTTCTCCAGAACTCTTATTTCTGCTCACTGAATGTTCACTGAATGTGCATCCAATATGACTTAGAATTTCTTTTAATTCACATGTCAAAATAATGCTTGCTTTCATAGGATTGTTTTTTTGAGGGGAAGGTTTCAAGAAGTTTATTATAGCAACAAGATTATACATTAAAGACAACTGGCACCTGCAAGTTGGGACTATTCTGTAACAGATCTAGTTTGTAATGTGTATGCCTTTGGAGCTATTGTGTGTAGAATGTGAAAGAATTTGGAACTGTAGGGTAGAAAAGAGCTGCTAGAATATTCTCTGCTTTTTGTATTTTTGAGAGCAGGTCTGATTATGTATCTCTGTAGATAAGGCTGTTCTCAAACTCAGTATGACTCACAAAACAGACTGACCTCAAAAAAATCACAGGGATCTGTCAGACTCTGACTTCCAAGCACTGGAATAAAAGGTTTGCACAACTACATACAGCTCCTGGAACTTCTAAAACAGAACTTAGTGGGCCATTCTAATGGGAAATTAAAGTACAAGAGGATCTTAGCCAGCGAGAACTTTGATTATGTGGTTTCAGTGGAGAATAAGTGTTCCAACAGCCATGGAATCATAAAGGATTCATGATAATGTTTGGGAAAGGACATTACTATGCTTTCCACATGTACTGGAATCTTGTTTCAGGCTGAATTCACAATGAACATTTTAAGTTGTTTGCCAGAGAAGTTAGACAGTATAGCATACAGGTTTTGTTCAACTAGCTATGCAATCCTCTTACAAAGAATTATGGTGAAAAAGGAGAAAAAATATGAAATCTATGCTTTCTTTAGAAATAGGTAAGAAACATTTGAAATTTGTCCAGTTGGTGGTTAAGGACAAACTGTTATTTCTGGGAAATTGAAAAAATGAAAAATGAAAAATCAAACTAATATGGAAGAAATTCTCATGAAATAATAGAAAGATGTAAGGGGAAAGTCAAATAGATTTAGAAATTAATATCATGTTCATAACTTACCTATGAGGGTTTTTACCTAGTGTTATTGTATCTTGTTTTGCCCTTGTTGGCCCATGGAGGACTGCTCTTTCCTGAAGAGAAATGTAAAGAGAGTAGATCTGAGGTTGAGGAAGGAAGAAGTGGCATGGAGAAGTTGAGAGAAGAAAAAAATGGTTGTTGGGATGTGTTTTGTGAGTAAAGCATCTAATTTCAATAAAATATAACTTATGTAAAATATGTACTTTTGAAATTCGTCTTCCGTAAGTCTCAATTCCAAGAGCTTCAGGAATGACTAATCTGCTTATTTATTTTCTTTCACATACAGGAAAAAATATATTTATGATACTAAAGAGGAAATGGTACATCCAATACAAATGTTAAATTTAGAAAACAGGCTCATTGAAATTAATACAAACACAGCTAAAATGGTTTTGGATTTAAAAACAAAAAGTACCTCATAGACAAATATCTAGCTATTCTAGGGCTCTCCATTTTCCAATTACCTTTCTTCCATTTCCATCAAACTCCTGAACCATATAGGTAAACATTCCTTCCCTGACTCATATTCCCTACTCACTGAGCCCTCTGGGATAAGCCAAGCTGCCCTGAGCAACCTGCTATTTCAGGGGATACCCCAATTTTACTCTGCCTCTCAACAAACCTCCATCAAATCTGAGACACTTAAACCATACAGGTTAGCTTCCCTTCCCCACCCATCTTCCCTACTCTCTGATCGCTCTGTGCCAAGCCAAGCCACTTTAAGCACCTTGCTTTCCCAGAGGAACCTCCATTCTCCCACCACCTCTATTCCACCTCCATCAGACTCTTGAACCACACAGGTAAGCTTCCCTTCTCCCTCCCATGTTCCCTGCTCTCTGATCACTCTGGGCCAAGCCAAGCTGCAGATCTCCATTCCACTAACTCTCTTTCCACCTTCTTCAGACCATAGGCTCCTAAAACATACAGAATAGCAGGTCCAGAACCATACAGCAAAAGGCTACCCAGAGACTGTCCACACAAGGACTATTAAGGTTTCCTGCTTTCCAAATACATATTACAACAAGAACATCCAGGAACCAAAATTATCCAGATGACTAAAGGCCTTCAAAAGAAAACAATCAACAAAAAACAGGGCAATATGAAACTTCCAAAGCACAGGTACCCAACCACAACAAGCCCTGGATATCCTATACATAAAAGATGCTCCAACCTCACACAAAGATACCTGCTCAACTACGTTTATAGCAGCTTTATTATTATGTAATAACCAGAAACTGGAAACAACCTAGATGTCCCTCAACTGAAGAATGGACAAAGGAAATGTGGTACATCTACGCAGTTGAGAACCATTAATCTATTAATAACAAAGACACCTTGGATTTTGCAGGCAAATGGATAGAATTTAAGAATATCATCCTGAGTGAGGTAAACCAGTCCCTAAAAGAAATACATAATATGTACTCACTTATAAGTGGATATTAGACATTAAATAAAGGTACCATGCTAAGCTCTACAGATTCTAAGAAGCTAAACAAGAAGGAACACCCAAACAAGGAAGCTTGAATCATACTTAGAAAATGGGGAAAAAAATTGCCATAAGAGGTAAATGGAGGGAGGAAGCTGAGAAGAAGCAGGAATGGGGAGGAGATTGGGGGCTTCAGGATCAGGTGTGGGGAAGGACAGGAGAGATGGCCACAAAAATGAATAGAAATCTGCAACTGACCATGGTGATGAGGTGTGGGGTATCATCAGGACAAAGCAGTGACCTAGGATAAGGGAGGCACCAAAGATCAATGGGAGTGAACTTAGCTATGACTCAACTCCATTGGAGATATGGAAAGTGAAGAGGCCACTTTTTGTAACCAGGCAGAAACCCAGTAGAATGAGACACACCAACCCACCCAAAAACTTTCACCCCCAAATTTATCCTGTCTGCAACATTACAGGGACATGGCAGAGACTGAGGGAATGGCCAACCAACAATGAGCCCAATATGAGACCCATCCTGTAGACAAGCAGTAATCCATAAAACTATTAATGGTAGTCTGTTATGCTTGCAGATGGAAACATGTCCTCTGAGGCTCCACCCACCAGCTGACTCAGACAGTTACAGACACAGCGAAACAGCGGATGGATCTTGGGGACTCTTATGAAAGGATAGGAGGAAGGATTGCAGACCCAGAAGGGGATGGTAACTCCACAGGAAGACCACCAGAGTCAACTAACCTGGACCCTTGAACCTCTTAGAGTCTAGACTAACAAGCAAAGGTCATACACATCGTGGACCTAGGCCTCTAGACATATGTATCTATCAAAAGTGGAGCTTGGTGTTTGTGGTCCCTGAACAACTGGAATGGGAGCTATCCTAAAAGCTGTTACCTGTACATGGGATATATTGTTTTAGCTAGGCTGCCTTGTCTGGCCTCAATGGAAGAGGAGGTTTCTAGCCTCTCAGAGACTTGAAATACCAGTGTAGGGCTCCACCTGATCAGAGAAAAATGGGAGAGCAAAGAAAGAAGGATTGTGGGAAGGGCTGACTTGAAGATGGGCATTATGGAAGCCATAGCTGATAATTAATAAAGTGAGTAATTTGTGTTTTTAATTCATAAAGCTGATAAACTCCAGTGAGCTTGCAGAATTTATGACTGAAAACAGAAACATAGTGTTTAGAGTTTCAAATATAAAGTATATGTACATACCTACACACACACACACACACACACACACACACACACACACACACACATACTTACATATTTAAGAACATACATGTAAATTTCCTTCTTTCAAGTCTTTGTTGGAAATATCAAGTGAATAATAGCAACGATAACAAAAATATCCTGAGGACATTTTGGGTTGTTTTTCTGATGTTGATTACACGCTCTTATCCGTGTGACTTTATTCTCTGCTGATTTATGATACATTGTGTGTATTTTAAGAACTGAACGTTTCTTTCCTTGAAGCATTGAGAACTCAATCCTTAAGAGAATATCCTTAGCACTGCAGAGATGACAGAACAGTATATGGTAAATATGATTTTTGCAGAGGACCAAGATCAGTCAGCCAAAACCCAAGTCATGATTATTTTGGCAGAAATTAACCTAAAAGACAAAAGTATATTTTGAAGCATACTGGATTAGCAAAGAAATTTTGGACTTAATGTTAAAGAACAACAGAAATATGGAAGTCTCTAGGGGCAGTTAGAGCCAATGTTTGAGGTAATTTCTCCGTTTCTCTTTTCCCTCTCTTCTCTCTCCAGCTCTCCTTCCTATTTTCTCATTTGTATTCAGGATGTTAGTTTTATTCTCCTATATAGAGATTTTTGTCTCCTGGGTCTAGCTTTGCTTTTTTCTCCCCTGGCTGCCCTGAAAAAATGCACTAGTTCTGTGGCTAACTCACACACAGCCATTGTCATCACATCAGAAAATTGATGAAAGAATGTGGAGTCTCCATGGGAACTACCATGAGGACAATGCAGACACATCAGAGTGGCATGAGAATCTGATTCCAGAAAGGAACTATTCCCATTACCAATCCTTGAGAAAACAATTTAAGTTATTATGTATCAAAATGACCTTTGTTTATATAAATTGTGTGTATTTCAAAACTATAATGCAGTACTACAATCTGACTGCTTATTTTATGAGCTACAAACTGATAACTGAGTCACTCTTAGGTCTTTGCTTATTTAGATATACATAGTTCAACTTTATATAGAAATAAACAGTATTTATTTGGAGCATTAATTTAATAATTAAATATAAGAGGGCACACTAAACTTTTATTATTAAAACAGTAGTTTAACAATGGAATAATTATAGTAATAACAACAAATAATTAATTTCAAGATTAATTAGCAATAAAGCTTTATTAAATATCTTGATTTTAAGCCAAAGGACCAAAGTAAAGATGCCTCAATCCCACTTTGAGGGAGAAGCAAGCAATCATGGGTTAGGGGGCAGAGGGAGGGAGGGACATGTGTGAGATAGGGGACAGGGAGAGAAAAAGGGGAATGTGATCAGGTATTGTGGCGGGAACAAGACTGAAGCCCTGAGGGCCAACATAAAGAATAGAAATAGGCAACTTCAGGAGGGAGAAAGTGGGGACGACCCTCTAGAATGTACCAAAGATCTGTGAGGCGAGAGACTCTCAGAATTGAAAGGGAGGGATCTTAGATGAAATGCCCTATAGTGGGGAGAGAAAACTTGTAGAGTCCACATCTAGCAGAAAGCTAGGACATCAAGTGAGGGATGGAATTGCCATACCACAGTCTAAAGCTTTGACCCAAAATTATTCCATCTAAAAAAACTGCAGGGACAAAAATGTAGAAGAGACTGAGGAAACGAGATCCAGTGACAGGATCCAGCTGAAGGGCCTGACAGTGTTCCTAATACTATGGTGCACTTACAAACAGAAGACTAGCATGACTGCCCTCTGAGAGACCAACAAACTGCTGACCTAGACAGATGCAGATACTTAGACCCAACCAAAGGACAGAATCTGGGGACACCTGTGGTTGAATTATGGAAAGTCTGGAAGAATTTGACGAGGGTGACCTCATGGGAAAACCAGTAGTCTCAACTGACCTGGACACCCTCAAATACTGAGCCACCAACTAGGCAACATACACCAGATGATATGAGACCCCTGACAGAGAACTGCCTGTTCTGTCCTCAGTAAGAGAAGATGCACGGAACCCTTGAGAAACTTGAGGCCCCAGGGAGAGGGGAGGTATGTTAGGATGGGGCTGCTGGGGGTGTGGAAACATCCTCTTGGAGACCTGGGAGGAAGTATAGGATGAAGAACAGTGATTAAAGAACAATAAATAAATAAATAAATAAATATCACCTTGGTTTGACTCAGATAAAGATGACATCATTGTTATCTTTCATGTACCTGAAATATTTATGACCAATGAAACCTACTATATTTAGGCTATGTTCTATACTATTTATTTCAAAAAATCCCTAAGGCTCTCAGAATTGTTTGTAATTAATAATGTTTTATTTCTTGATTTTATTATTTATGATGTCATAGGAGTACATTTTTCATTTTCTGTTGTCAGTCATAAAATGGATCGTAAATTGATTACCTGATACAAATAGCTTTTACATGCCCGTAACATTTATATTCCTTTCTAACTAGATTTTGCTAACATAGTTTTATAATATAATATTGTAATAAAATTTTATCTCTTGATAAATGTTCTGTCAAGGTAAAAGCCACATTGTTTGTAATTTCTGTGCTTGATAACATGTGTTTGTAACAATCGCAGACATTCTGAGCAGTATCTAGGTATTGTGCTTTGCTTGATGAGGGACAGTAGCTAACTCATTCAGCTCTGAGATAAATCTTTTTGTTAAGTACCAAGCTATCTTGAGCTATACCTCTGATGACAATAATGGGTGATGAAGATATATAAATATTTTGACTGGCCTTCTTGTGGCTTAAAGGTGTTTGCTACAAGAACAGTACTTATTTCAAAATGTTAACATTGTCCAGAAGGCTCCCCATTAATATTGGCATGTTTTGTGAGATTTTATTTTTCTATTCTAATGTGAAATACTATGTCAAGGTTTATTCTAAGGTTATATTTTATTTGAATTTCTTTATATATAGAAATCAGAAGTAGCTCCAGCCTTCAGTCTACTACTACTACTATTTGGGAGTAAAAACTTGGGATTTTTTACTTTCAGAACTGAAAAATAGATATGGTTTTCAATTTAGTTATGTTTATAATTTACATTTTAATGTCAAGTTAGTCATGTTTATATTGTATTCTATTTTTATTTCCTATAGATATTTTTGCTCTTATAATATTTACAAATCAAAATGTACATATATTTGAACATGCTCTATTAAACTCTCGTTTAAAATATTGCCATGATGAGGAAAGCTGAAATTTTTAATAATTTCTTCAATTTGAGAGTAAATATTCACCAAAGAATGGAATGTTTCTGATCTTAATTTTTTTATTGTCTTCCCTGTGTATAAACTCATTTTTATACTTGACTTATATGTACTATCATTTCTATTTTATCTTCAATATTTAAAATTAATTTTTCTTCATTTATTAGTTTATTGAAAATCTGATCATACCATTCTTCAATCATCTCCTCCCAGTACCACCCTTCTCTTACTCACCCCTTCCATTCTCCTCAGAGAAGGGGAAGCAACCCATAGGTATTCATCCACTCTTGGTATATCATATCACATCAGGACTAAACACATCCTCTACCCCCCAGGCCAGACAAGGCTGTCTAGCTATTGGAAATAGATCCAAAGGCACTCAACAGAGTCACAGACAGTCCTGACTCCAGTTATTGGGGGACTGCTTAAAGAGTAAACTACTTATCTGCTACATATTTGTAAAAGATTAGGTAGACCCATGCATAAACTGTGGTTGGTAGTTCTGTCTCTGTGAGACTCCATGGACTCACACTCCTATGAGTTTCTGCATTTGTTCCCACAAGCTGCTTGATGAAGCCTATCAGAAGACAGTTATGCTAGGCTCCTGTGTGCAAACACAGCAGAGTATCATTAATCATCCTAGGAGTTGGCGTTCTCCCATGGAATGGGTCTCAAGTTGGGCCAGTCATTGGTTGGCCATTTGTTTAGTCTCTGCTCCATCTTTATCCCTGTACTTCTTGTAGGCAGGGCACATAATAGTTTGAAGGATTTGTGGGTTAGTTGTATCATCTACCCTCTCTCCAGTTGCCTCTTTATGCTTCATATTTCCTGCTGCAAGGAATCTCAGCTATGGTTACACAAAGACTCTGGAGTCTTTATCATCTCAGAGCTGCCTCCTCCACAGATTTCTGTTCTCTCTGCCAGTCCTCCTTCTCTCCACACCTGATTTCCAACTTACTCCTTCCCCTACCCCTTCTCCCATCCACTACTACATCCCACCCTACATCCACTTTCTGATATCTATCTTCTGAGTGATATTTCCCCTTCTGAATGAGATTCAAGCATCCTTACTTGGCACCTCCTTGCTATGTAGTTCCTTTGAGCCTGTGGATTATAGCATGTTTATCTGTAACTTTAGTTTGTGTTGTTGTTGTTATTCTGGGACAGTGTCATGGGTGTCCTATGCAGGCTAGCTACATGGGCTAAAAAAAAAAAAGAACTTTGAAGCTATGATCTTCCTTCCACTTCTATTTCTAAATTCTAGTATTGCATGATTTTGCCTCTATACTTAGGTTGTAAATTACTGATCATTAAATGAGAAGCTTTGTGTATACTAAGCAAGTACTCTTTCAATATGTCTATACCTCTAATTATCTTACCTGGTTTTATTTTTATGAGCCCTGTTTAGTTGCTTAGATGTTTTCCTAATTCAAAGGATGTAACTCATACTTAACATTCCTTTAGTCCTTCATGTGCTGACAATTATTTAAATAATTTTAAGACAAACAACACTAATATTCTCCTAATACTTGAGCTTTCCTTTATATGTTCACAATAAATTTACTAATACACTAATTGAGTTGAGAAGAGACTTCATACTGCTGTACAGGATATCAAGTAACATGTTAACTATCTTACTAATATCTCAAACTTATGAGTTACTTCTTTTGTTGGGCCTACTATTGGCAGATATTCCAGAAGTCCACCCCCATAACTTAAGTACTTTTTCTAATATTAATTCCACAATTCAGAAGAACATGCCCTAAAAGATTTCAAAACACTCTATCCCATTCAGATAATTTGGTTCTGTGATAAACACAATGTTTGGTCCTTAGAATAAATACATTTTTATATTTTTACATGCCAAAAACAATGTTTATGTCTCCATTTTTAATTAATCATTTTATTCATTCACATTTCAAATGACACCCCCTTCCTGGTGTCCCCTGTACACACACCATTCAACCCCTCCCCTTTGCCTCCATGGAGGGAATTAGGATGGAGAAATAATTCTGGGAAGTTGAGATAGAATGAAACTTGTTCAAACAACCACATACATAGATATCTTCTGATGGTACTGAAAACTACAATAGAACTGAAAATACACATTGCATCCTATATCCACAAAGAATTACATGGCTTCAGTTCTAGAAAGAAGTAGGAAGTTAATCTTTTACATACATTTATGGAACTGTGATAACCTGTTACTCAGCATAAAAAATCAGTATAAACACATTTGTCAAAAGCATATAAAGTGATTTTTTAAATAATTTTTTATACTCTTCCAGTTATCTAGACATCTACCAGAGAACACTATATGTGCTAGCCTTAATAGAAGATTCAAAAATAAATAATTGATTCTACACATTAAGCTACTCTCGAAATGCATATAGCAGTTTGTTTAGAAATTTCATATTGTTTTTTTCATCCTCCATATGTATTATTACTGTATTTGTTTATTTATATTATTATACTGACTGAGCTTTTATGTCCACCCTAGAAGAAAAGACTTGTCATTCATCTATGTACTAGAAAAATTTTTGTTTTAGAGACTATGTATATTTCGTATAAATATGAATGAACTATGTTTGGGCATTTTTCTTCCTTCTTTTCTTCCTCCACTTCTTTTTGTTCTTTTCATTCATCTTCATTTTTGCATCTAAAATGTAGTTTTATTCTTATTTAATAGAATGGTGGACAGAAAAACAGTGCAGTGCCTCATGTAATGGATGAGAAGAGAAAAGTAAGAAGGCTGGGAAATTGCAGAGCATTCTCATCTCTAAGCATTTGCCTTACCTGCTCTTACCCTGAGAATTGTGGGAATCCTTTATCATTCCAGGAAAGAATGCAATCAACTTGCCTCATACCAGTAATAAAAATATATGATACAACATTGGCTAAAAAGTATGTAATCACTACTTACTTGAAATTATAGATTAGTAGTTAGAGTAAAATACATTTGCACATTTGTCTAGCTGTATATTCAGTGCCTACTATGTACATATAAGTGAGAGGATGTAATTGCACAAACACTATATGATATTGAAAAATTAACATGAAACTTGCATAATTATTTATAAGTATTCCTTCTTTTATATCAGTTCATCATGGCTGTTTCTCTCCTTTCTATTTGTTACCATGTGCTGCTCAAGTCCTTATTGAAACATGAAAGAGTTACTGACATAAAATATTGTGTAGAATTTATATAATGAGATATTATTAAAATTTACATTGATAATCACAATAATTCTCCGAGGCTCCTTCCAGTTTTTTCTTCCATTCCCTCACCTGTATCTTTGAAGCTATAAGAAGAATGAAAACTTGGAGGGTTAGATTTATTCTGTCTTATAGATTGAAAATCAAACATCAGATTATATTACATCAGATCTGTTACATCAGATGTTTTCAGAATAATTTAAGTTTATATTTAAAGGCTAAAACTATCTTATAAAAGTTCTGTGTATTTAAAAAAATTTTAATTATATTGACAGTGAAATGAAACTTGTCAGAGTGATTCCTTCTGCAGAATGACAATGCATTTGTGTGTTCACATCCTAAGTGCTACACCTAAAATCATTATACATTATAAATGCTGGAGAGATGTCCCCTTCGGGTGTATTATGCTCATGATAGCACTTACATAGTACATTTTTTATCCAATTGTGAAATTAGTAACAAATGTTTTCCTTCATGAATTTCCTTTTACAACAAAGTAATACCAAGATACTTTTCCCTGGTAAAAAGAAACGTGTTTCAATATGAGTCTGTAGTAGTAAAATAAGATAAAAATGTTTAGAGAGGTCAGTTAAAGCCAAGTATTCAAGTGAATGTGTGTGATTATGGTGGATTTGATAGCATTTCAGAGAAGTGAAACACAGAGGTTTCAGCAACCTGAGACAGGCCCATCTGTTCACTATGTCTGTTCTCTATTGGCTTATTCTAACTTTTCAGTATACCAAAATGACTGCTAACATATATTTATTAAGAATACTTTTGACTAAAATCATTTAAATTAAAGTAAATATGGTATATGATTTAATGTATTCCAAGTTAGGAATATGAAACTACTATTACAAGAATATATATAATTGAAATGTGATTAGAATATAGGTATTTTGTCAAAAAGTCCTGCTTCAACTCTGAATTGAATCATTTAGAATCATTTAGAGGTGCCCATATTTTGCTTGTATGTTATTCCTTTGTCCAAATTACTTTATTTTGAACATTGCACACCTGTGTGTTTTGTGTGTGTCAGTCATTATGTGTAGAGCTACACTTAATTACAAATTTGCAGAAAAAGTGATTAAAAAATCACTTTTAAGGAAACATTTGATTCTATATTTTAAAGTATATTTCCATACATACATAGTTTTTTAAAATGTTGTGCAATATCTGGAACTATATTTGAAGGAATATGGATCCTACCACAGATATATTTGCACAATTATATTGGTTGACAGTCTATTCACATGTATAAGCTAATGGAATCAGAGGAGCTACCTATCAGCAGAAGAAAGAATAATGGAAATGTGGATGCAGTAGATAATTTTATTTAGGAATAAAAAAATTCCTTATTTGGAAAATGTGATCCTCAGTGTGGTGTCCAAGGCTCAGGATTATATGCGTTAGTGATTCCTCCCTAACTCTCTATCTTACGTCCCTCTTACCACCTTCCACCTTTAATCTTTTAAGTCTAGTTTTCCCTTTTCCATTGATAACATTATACTAGATTGTATTTCATGGAATATCTTTCATTATTCCTGCTAAATCACCTAGCATCTGTGGATGTTACAAATACATGCTGAAGCTTCTAAACTGCCATCCATATATAACAGAAAATATTCAATGTCTGAGTTTAAGGGTATGAGTTATCTCAATTAGGTTGAGAGTGCTTAGTTCCAGGTATTTACTTTAAATTTTTAATTCCATTTGTATAAATAAATAGAGCAATATGTTCCACTGTGTAAATATACCACACACTTATTACACTTATTATTTGTTTTTCAGTTCGTGAAAATATAAAGTGTTTCTAATTTCTGGCTATTGTGAATTAAAGAGAAATTAACATGAATGAGCAAGTGTCTTTGTAGTAAAAGGTGTAGTTCATTGATGATCATATATATATATTCATCACACAGAGAAACACATATACGCTTATATTTATATGTGTGCATTCTTCCTTTGAAGTAGAAATCATATTACTACAAGCACTGTATATAAATTAAAAGTGTTTTTCATATCTTTTATTTCTAAGTACTTCTCAAATGAAAAGTCAAAGATTCTTTTAAACAGTCTTATAATTTACTCACAATACATATTAAAAATCTACAAACTGATTACCTTTGCACTTATAGATATGAATTAAAAATGAATACATCAATACAGTCATGATAATGAAACTCTGCACCACATAGATTTCTTCTGTCTCATGTACTCCACAATCTCATTTGAAATTCCAAACCAACAAAAGAAAACCTGGATCATGAAATGGGAGATTAATGTCTATTTTCCCAAATTTACTGTGAATAGAACCATGTATTTTTACTGTGCCTTTATTTTCTATTTTCTCACATCATAATTATAGATACAGCTGCCATGTAATCTCTAGTATCAGTAGTACATAAAATGACATTGCTAGCTGGTACATAATTATATGCCTAAAATCCAACATAATTTCTTTTATCTTTTCAGAAGGCATTGACATCCCATTTACTATTCTGTCACCACAGAGATTAAGTATTGCAAAATTTTTACCTGTTTTGTGTTTATTGGGAGTTCTTTAATGTTTAATGATTATCTGAAGAGTATATAGTGCATTGATTAAAATCTATATTTCTCTATGTGTGATCTTTTATCTTAGATATCTATATTATGTATGAATATGGTTACATTTTTAAATTCTGTTGCTTTTCCAAACATAAATCTTTTCTTCCAAATATTTCTAAGATTAAATACAATCAAAGATGAGAAATTCATCAAAGATGTGCAATCTAGTATATAATTATGATTTTTGTTATCATGTTTAATTGCTATTGTTTCATCATAAATATGAGAATATTCCATTAATAAACTTGTATTTTATTCAACTTGATCTTTTATCTAATGCCAATTTTGCCTTCAAAATCAGGTTATGATTCTTTTTAGTTCATTTTTTCCACAGCAAAAAAACCATGCACTTGCCAATTTATTGTTGAATATAATTATTTATCTCTCACTCCATGATTTTAAATTAGTTACATATACTGACACAACTTTCAAAGCATATCCAATATATAACTTCTTACTAATACAATTTTCCAGATATTTAAATTTATCTTCATACTGCGTGTTCTTTCTTCTTTAGATTTATTCATTTCAAGGCTTATGAACAGAGAAAGTATAATGTATGTGTAAATAACTTTGAAAATATTACAGGTGTGCTCAGAATTTCTTTCTTTCTTTCTTTTTTTTTTTTTTTTTTTTTTTTTTTTTTTTTTTTTGCTTTCTCTTAAGATAAAGATAAAGCATATAGATCCAGTAACTTCCTTGCAAAATTTAGCCTCATCACACTTTACTGATGTCATCTTTTCTACATATTTTTAAGCATGTTCAATTGTTTAGTATTCTTGCTTCTCTTAAAGTAGCTGGGAAGATTAGGATTAGACTTTTTAATGTATTTATCAAGACTCACTTCACATTCTTAAATCACTCATTATCAGTGCTGCAAAAAAAACAAAAAACAAAAACGGAGTTCACACTATAAGCTGTCCTTGCAATTACCTTTTATACTCTCAAAACATTTCATGAATTATTAGAAGTTTTCAAGGAAGTAGAAGTAGAATAAAAGCACACAAACAGTAAAATGATAACAATACCCATAATTAAATCACAGTAAGAACATTAAAATTAATAGCAAATGTACCAGCATATTCAAAGGATTATGTTCAATGGAATTGTTGATTTTGTTTTGTTAAAAGTGGTTTATAACATATTAACACTTTATTAAAGCTGATATGAACTCTATCTTCAAAAGAAACATTTGGTTTTATTTATAAATTGTTTGTATCCTCTTTTCAGATTGTCTGCCAAAAAAAAAAAATAGATGTTTTCAATCAAGAAGATGAGGCAGCATTTGTTAAATCTTTTGGTTAATCAGACTTTGACAAGTATCCATGAATAATTAAGAGTCCTAATCCTCAGATCTAGGTCAGTTGAAATTGGTGTTACAAGAATCTTCTTCAATCACATCTATTTCATAGACTATAATCAGTATTTTTAAATGATATCAAAAGAGAAAACAAAAACTAAGTAAGTAAAAGGATAATGGCTCTCAAATTTTTTAAAGTATTTCAGGAAAGAACCAATATATTTAAAAGTCAATTTTATTAAGATACTTGTGCATATATACATTAATTGAATTTGCTTTCACATATGAAATTTGTGTGTACATATAAGTACCTACATAGACACTGAAAAATAAAAGAAAATAGAAATATATACTTCATTTGTGGGTATAAAGATAAGCTTTAGAATAAATTAAGGAATCATGCTATACTTGGTAAGTGGCCAAAGTCATTTTTTCCCCTAAGGAGCCTGGACAGCCTCAGAATCCAGCTAGTTCTTCCATATAAAACAGTATTTCCCTCTTGTTGCATAGTCCAAATAGAAAGTTATTAGTTACTATCAATATTTTATTTCCAGTTATTCAACATTTATGCATATCTTATCTTATCTAGAAGTTGTCATGGTTCATGTTACTGTAGTTGTTTGATAGCTTCCTTATCTCATCAGATTACATCCTATTTTATGGATTCATGAAAGCCAGAACACTGGCAAGAGACTTTCAAGTAGATCCTGCTGGAATCACCCAAATCATGTGCCATAATCATTTGGTGTCTTCTGCATTAGTAGAAAAATCATATAGTCATAGTATGTGCAGCTACTTGTATTATCCTGAATGACATATTAAGAAACAATTTCTTGTGTGTGGTACTGGGGGTTCCTTCAACTATGATTCATATGAGGAGCATATGTATATACACTGCAGTCCATTTCATTATACATTTTCAGCACTTGCATATGTGGCTCAGAAAACAATGTCGAATTGAGTGCAAAAAGAGTGTAAGAGCCTAAATACCAGCAACTGCACTGTGATGCACTCCTTTCTAGAGATGACTTCATAAAGAACACTATGAAAATGTCAATATCAATGGCAGATACAATATAAACATTTTAGGTGAAAATATTGTAGCGGTTTCATCTCTAGACAAAGAGGTATAAGTAACTATTGACTACTAGGAGGAGGGGTAGCCTTTGTTAGAAAAGAATTCATTTATTGTCTGTCCAGTATGTAATGTTTAGCCTTGAAACTATATACAGATGAGCAACAAATGGACTCAGAGATCCTATTTACATATATTTGTGTTACACACACACACAAAACCAATATAACTAAAATCAAGAGTTTATCAATTTAGAGCCATGGGAAGGATAAAAGAAACTGCTAGTGACACAAGAGAGAAAAAATTAGAAAGGAAGTGATATTATTCTATTAATATTTAAACATTTAAAAATCATCAACTTCAGTTAATGAATAGATAAAAATGTACAAAGCTAATATCTATAAAATGGTGACATTGTCTATGAAATACCTATAGATTTTTTTTAGGATGTTTATAGAAATCTCATCATATTTGTAGTTCATTTATATTAAAAAAACATGATGACAGTTGTCTTGGTTTTAGTTTAATTCTTAGTTTTCAAATAAAGTTTTTGTATTTTCAAGATAATATAAAACAAATACTTAGTTAATGAATTATTGCTGAAATGTTGGATTTCATTGTGAGCCAAATTATTCATGAGTAATTTTATATGTCAACATTAATTATCAGTTGAGAAATAATAATAAAGTGAACATTGATCTAAATCAAATCAACAACTTAGCATATGATAGATTTTTACAAAAAAATATCCCTGCAAAATAAGATTGTGGCATTTACCATTATTAATGTTTTTTCTTAGTAATGTTTGTAGAAGTTGTTCTACAGTGTTTAATTGTACAACTATGACTTCCTGAATCATTTTAAAAATAAAGGTATATGTAAAATTAAAGATAATAAGATTTTGTACACATTTCATCATTATCAAGTTATATTCAGAGTATTTATTTATTCATAGCATATTACTTTCATCATTTCTCAAAATATTATTACTTTGCCAAATTTAAAGACTCCTGCATTTGAAGAATTTTACATTGATATTAATATATTTTTTATTTATTTATTATCTAGATTATCCAGTTTTAATAAAATATGAAGGGTTAGACTTTTGTCTGAAGTATTCAATGGTGATAGTGATGTTATTAGCTTATACTACTATAACCTGTTATTAAAATTCACAATGAACTGTTGGGAACCGACTTTTAGCAGAAAGCGGCTATCAGCTTTGCAGCCCTCTTTAGCCATATACACTGACATGAGACTTGTATTACGATAGCCTACAACAGCTAAACACACTCTGATAACATCTTGCTTTAGATCCCCAGGACTTTCCTTGGGTGTGTGAGATTAAAGGTGTGTGAGATTAAAGGTGTGTGACTTAAAGGTGTGACTTAGAGATCAGATTTAGAGACAAGACCTAAGGGCATGATTTAAAGGCATGACCAAAAGGCATGGCTTAGAAGTGAGACATATAAAAGGCGAGAGGCAGACAGGAGAGTTGAGAACAATTTGGAGTAACAGAGATTCAGACACTAGGAGTAGGAATAGACATTAGACACTCAGAAGACAACAATGAGGAGTACAGCTAGGAACTAGGAGGAGTACAACTAGGAACTAGGAACTAGGAACTCAAGACTTGGGACTTGGACTAGGAAGAGAGATTGAAGAATAAACGGGATTGAATCACACTCTGTCTGGTCTCCATTCTTTGAGTCCATCCTCACTCTCTCTCTTGCTGAACCCTGACCCAAAGACCGGAGCGGCAGCTTGGGCTGGGAAACAGTGGCCACCAAGTGTGGAGTGGAGAGGGCCACAACATTTTTGGCCGCCCAAAGTGGCCCAGCTCGGGCCTCAACATTTTTAGCACCCATACGTGGGCTAGTGCGGTTCTCAACAATGAACAGATACCAGAAAAATGACATCATCAAATTTGCAGCAGATGGATGTAACCAGAGAAAATCTTCCTGAGCGAGGTAACCAAAACACAGAGAAATAAATATATTATATATTTGCTTATATGTGTATATTAGTGATTCAATAAATGATAACCAAGATACAATCCATAGATCTAAATGATTTATATAGAGAGTAAGAAACTAGGGTAAAAAATATGGATCTTCCTAGGAAGAAAAAAATATAATATATTTCACAAACTACTGTTTTTTTTTAATGATGAGGAATATAATGACTCCTAATGACATACTGTTATATTCATAGATCAGTCTCTTTTTCAGTTATGATCAGAGAAGTTTCTTCCTGCATCAGATGTAAACCCAATGAGAGAGTGAGAGAGTGAAAGACACAGACACAGACACAGACACAGACACACACACACACACACACACACACACAGAGGGAGAGAAAGAAAGGGAGAGAGAGAGAGAGAGAGAGAGAGAGAGAGAGAGAGAGAGAGAGAGAAGATCTCTAAATGGGATGTCTTCATTAAATATATTTCTCCAGAGTTCAGGGAATCCCAGAAGATGATGCAGAAGGCACACAGAAGAGTCAGAGTAGGGGAAGGAAACCAAGAGTACAATGTGATCTAATTAGTTGAACAAAGAATATATTCACTCTTAAAAACAAATGAACCAGGAAGCATATGGCCTGTGTGGGACTGTAATAGGACCTTTTAGTTTAGTGTTTTCAAGGGAATCCTGAGTATATGAAACAATGGGTCTCTTGGGCTCATTT
Organism: Arvicanthis niloticus; assembly: GCF_011762505.2. Lineage (NCBI taxonomy): Eukaryota > Metazoa > Chordata > Mammalia > Rodentia > Muridae > Arvicanthis > Arvicanthis niloticus. The sequence continues at coordinate 13,105,805 of NC_047660.1, read as the reverse complement.
CTTTTTCGTGTTTTTTCTTGTACAAATTTATTGTGATTACATTTGTTTTATCTTATTATAATTTATTGTGTTATATTTTGTTGTTATCTCTTGGAAGCCTGATCTTTTCTAATAGGATACAGAAAGGGAGTGGACCCTGATGGAAGGTGAATGAGGAGCGACTGAGAAAGTTACAGAAAGATGAAATTTTACTTAAAAAAAAATGAGAATAGAATTTCCTTGGTCCCATAAAGGCTGAACACACTGAGTATAAGGGAATTCGAGGGTGGGGAGGTGTGAGTGGGGGGGTTATGTGTGGGCACATCCTCATAGAAGCAGGAAAAGGGGGGATGGGATAGAAGGTTTCTGGTTGGTGGGGGGAATAGGGTAAGAGGATAAAATCTGAAATGTAAATATAATATCCAATAAAAAAAGAGAGAGAAAAGAATCTATTTTCAATAATATGGGGAATAATACACCAACATAATAGGCAAAAAAAGTCAAGCTTCACTAGGCTACCAAAAAATGTCAATAATCATAGTCATTTACTGTATATCTATGCATCTGTACATATTTTTCAGGAAAAGATGTTATAAATAATCTCTGAAAGATTTTATGGCTTAATTGTTTTAGAATTATATTTGTTTAGTTGCCTTTTCTATTTAATTTGGACACTAATAGTAGCTTTTTATAGGTTTAGGCTTTTCAATATCTAGATATAAGGGTTATTAAATGTTATATCCACCGTCCTAGCCCATTGACCAAAGGTAGGGGAGAAGAAAGGTTAATAGGAAACACAACATTGAATATGGATCTGTTTAGAAGTAGTTCTTTGGAGTGATTGAAAACCTGAATCTGTAGTAAAAATCCAGTTTAATTGTAAATTCCAAAACCAAATCTGTATCAGCTGCCTGATCCAGAAGAAACCAACAAGCACCACTGAATCCACACGAATCAGCAGAAGCCACAAGAAGCAGCATTTTTACTGTCTATGACATCATGCCAAGGAAGATCAGCAAAGACAAGCAAAGCATTGCTAGAGGAAAAAAGGCAAGAGCAAGAGCTCACTGTCTGTGGGGTTATGTTTATATTATTTTCTAAACGTCACGCTTCTTTTCCAGCATCCACTATAGCAAAACATTGCATGTCCCTTCACAAAACAGTTTTCAGGAAAACAGCATGCGTCTGTTCTCAAAAAAACATCCTCTCACATGTCTGCATCAAGAAAACACTCTCTAATAAGACAGATTCTACAAAAGCATAACATGACACAACTGAGTATCCAAAGAAATCAGAAATTTCCACTTCATATACCCCTTTCTTTAAAAAAAAAGTCTTTTTTCCCTAACGTTAACATCTACACACAGTAAAAATAGTATAAGACCCATAAACATAGAACTTTACATCACTTTTTAAAATAAACATATTATGTACAGTATAGTCAAAACACACTTATATTTCTATCAGTATAAAATAATTCAAATAAAACAAACTTACATTTTTATTAGTATTCACTTATCCAACAAAACAGCCTTAAATTTGATCAGTATATATTAATCAAACAAAACAACCTTAAATTTCCATCAATATACAAAATTTAAAAATAAACAACCTTATATTTCTATTTATATTAATCAACCTACCAATTACAACCTACCACCTTAGATAATAACAACCATAACACATTTTAGTAAGTAGCAGAAATAATTACACCTGCATTTTAAATGTCCTAATAAATACGGTGTCTTTTGTTACAAATTGGGAAAATGTAAACTCTACATTCTAATTATTTAATGAGCTTAATTATGCTAAACATGAGATTACTATTTAGGTTGAAAACATTTGGCCAGGAAATAAATTAGAAACATGTGTTTGGTTGTTTGTACACAAGTAATTATCATGTAATTACCCACTTAAATTCACAATTCAATTCTAGCCATATTGATTTAAGTTGCAGTAGCATTATGCTAAAGGCTTTTAGATATTTACATTCCACAGAGAAATAACATGTGACAAATTATCATCAATGTTTACCACTTCTTTCTAATTTTGATTATAGGTAAACATAATCTACTCTTTTATTTTCATGGCATAGCTGATATTTCTTGTGGAATATATATCAAAATTTATGTCACTTGTGCTTAATCCTTTGCTTACATTATCTGCCAGTTTATTTATAACTATGTAAATATTCATGATAAGAACTATCATTATGTTAATGAGTTGTTTCATTAACTTGGATATATATTTAGTAGTAAAAATAAAATACCTCAGGATGAATTTATAATTAATATTTAAGAAACTACCAAGAACAGCCATTTTTGTAAATATGAAATACAGAGGCCATGAGAGTTTAAGTTGTAGTCATAGAAAAACTAATACTGATCATCTCATCAGGTAATTATTAATCTACAGTAAATCATGTATAATGATGTGAATGACATTCTATCTCTGGTGCTCATAAATGTGTATTGTTATTATAATAAATTATTTTGTTGAGTTTTAAGCATGTTAAAAATATATTTTAAGAAAATTCCATATTAAAATTATTTTATGAGAGGAAAATATAAAAATAAAATTTTCTTTATGTCTTCATTCCCATGCAAACTAATATTTTAATGTCATTTTGATAGCAGTGTAAACTATTTTATTCAACTACAACTGAGGTATAAATTGTATTTACTCATAAATATTTCCTGTTTCTAGTTATTATTAATAAAAATTTTCTCAATCCTGCTATTAAAAAGATGTTAAACATATTATTTTTATTACACTGAAAATATAATATTTCTTTGGACATTGAATCTTGGTCTTAGTCTTGAAGTAATAAATATGAAAGAGCAAAATATTACTTGGAATATTCGCTTTATAACTAGTGGGAGAAGTAGCTATTAAACTAACATGTTCATTTAAAAATGAGTACATTTCTTTTTCAATATATTCTTAGGTCCAAGTCTCTATCCTCTGAGGAGTAATATCCTTGTAAAAAAAACACGCTAGTAGATTTTATGGAGTTGCCCAGGAAGTGGTCATATTTTCCAATTTCTCATTACAAATAAGAAGAATAACATACTTAAATGAGGTTTAACAATGAAACTTAGAAAGTCTCAGTGGAAACATACATAAATACATTTTGGTGACATCAATCTTTTCATAATGTCTACTTAACTCATAATTAATAAAAAAAATTCCACAGAAGAAAGAATACCTAAAAAGCTCATCCAAGCATATGAAAGAATGATATAGAATTACATATAAATTAATGGACTGAAATTCAGAACATTTATAGTGAATGTATAAAACTAGAACAAGATAAATATTTTGTATCTAACAGTCAAAAGTTAAAACCACTGAAGACAGACTGGCATGGAAGCTTTACTTGCTAGATTATAATTGCAATATTATTGATCAGTACAACATTAAATCGAGACCATTAAGGAAGAGTTTGTGACATCTGAAAAACAAAACAAAATAAAAAGCTTCTTAAAATGATCAAGTAGCAATTTTGCTTCATGGGCTTTCATCTCATAAACTTATACATGGAAGAAGACATATGTCAATGTATTTTTGGTTGTGAGCCTAGCCTTTAACGGCTGAGCCATCTCTCCAGCCCATGTCAATGTATTAATATCAATATACAAAAAAGTGTGCATCTACAGAAAAAGAAAATGTCATTATCAAATGCATATAACACTAACACAAATTAAATAAATATGTATATAATGAATAAATAATTAAATATACTAGTTCTACAGACATTAACATATTAATTCTGAAACATAAAAATAAATTTAAAAAACTTTCTAAATCTTATGACTATTCATGATACGATATATTTAATGTAGTATTCATACTAAAAGTTATTGTGAAATAAAGTATATGATTTACTAGTATATAGTGAATGAGAAGACTTGATGAACTTTATTCACTTCATTTAATAAAAATATTGTGACCATATACATCAAATTTGTAATGTATTTCTTTGACTAAAAATGGTACATTTTGATAAATGATGTTGACGCTAAATCTGTATAGAAAAACAGTTATTGAAATCACTAATATAAATTAAATATGAACAGATGATCAATCTGAATCACCAGAGTTTCAAATAATAATCACCAAATGAAGGCAGATTAATAACAGAATAAATAATTAACCAAGAAGTTGATATTTAAATTAAATTTATTTTATAATTGTTATTTTTATTGTTTGATAAATTGAACTTTGAAGATACTTTAATTACATTTCCTATCACTGTTATTTGTCTTATAATATTTTACACTTTTCTGTACTGGCATCTACACATTCAGTGTCTTTTATATCTCTAAAAACATTAGCTTTCAAAATGTGTTCAAATTCAATCAACTTAGGCACTATGATCCATTATTCCAAACTTAAGTTTGACAATATATATTAGTTGAATTCATTAAACAATGACATTTAAAACAGTTTTTCAAAGTGAAACAAGTTAATGACACTTCATACTGAATGAAGTTTGTGCTCAAATCACAAGCCTGTTTCCTTATTACTCTGAAAATTTAAGTCATTTACTTAAAATAGAACTGAAACTAAGAACTAAAGAAAGAAAGTTGATGTCAAGAAAGCAGTTAGCATGAGATGATCTATTGCTTCTAAAGTTAATGAAATTGCAATGATTAACTCACTGATCATAAAAAACAAAGATATTTACTCTCTAAAATTATATTTGAAAATAAAACATTTTGTCATTTCACAATAAGTTGTAATATCTTCCTTTTCAAAGTTTAGTAGTTCCAAAGGAGTTGTGGGGATACAATCATGGTTTGCTGTTTTCATTCATATACACAAAGACCAGACTGTTATTTCAATTTTATCCCCTTTAATACTTTGTAGTTCAATGCAGAAAAACTATATGATAAATCTTTAACTTAATACAGTTAATATCTCAGAAAAACAAATCCAATGAATTTAAAACACACACACACAAACACACACACAGACACACACATTTGATCACAGAACTAAATGCTAGAATGCAGGTCTATGAATAAAAATAACAAATTATTACATTTACATTATAGTAAAATAAAATATGGGTAAAAATTTTTGTCAAGTAATTTGCAATCTACTGACTTTTTTTTCGTATATAATCTTAATAACCTTCATGATGATATTTGAAAATGGCAGCTTTGCCAGACTATTAGATCTTGTAAACAGGACTCTCAATGTGGGACTGAAGGTATGGTACAACAACATGACATTGTAGAACATTTTTATTTCTCCTTTTCCTTTGTAGTAAAAATTTGTCAAAAAGTAGAGGGGTGTCCATATATAACTTGATCATCAGTCTCCTGATGTGTCCTTGATGATGTCTCCTGACAGTGTCCTTGCACCTCTCAACTTCCAGAAAACAATTTTCTCTTCTCATTTATGTATTTTCAATTCTATAAACAAAGCCTATGAGTCAGTCTGGAGAGCTTTCTTTACTACTGGCCTCAACAGCATTCTTATTAAATGTATCAGTTAATACATATTAAATAAATCATATCATAGATGATAGTGATAACTATTAAAGTTCATAATATTCATGAAATTAATGTCCCTAAACATAGCTTCCATTAGGTTAGGATCGAGGAACCAGTGTGTTTGAGTAGTGTGTATGCTTCTTAACTCATGGCAGTAAATATTCAAAACAAAGATCATAAATTTTAAATAGGTCTGTGTGGGGGATAGGTATATTGTCTCCAAGAATTTTAGAAAATAAGTGTATAAAAACAGTTTTGGTGGCTGGAAAGATTAAAACAGGAATACTGTGAAAACAGAGGGCAAAGATAAGGGACAGGAACAATTAAATGGTGATGGAGAGGAGGCATAAGAATGGTAGAAGGTGGGGAAAGTATCTTCAAAAAGTATAGATGGATTGAAAGAACATAGAAAACACTACTACTTTATAAAGTAACTAGAAATTTAAAGTCTGTACAATTTTTTAACAGGAAGACCCTACACGCTTTGATATTACCACTAAAAGAAACTATAAAGTATTAAGTAAAAGTTACTGTGGCCAGTGAGGGATGCCTTCTTGTGAGATAGCCATTAGAATGCTGAGATGACTGTATAATAATTGCATTCCCTATATTGCTAATTTTGATCATTTCTTTAAATTGAAAATGCTGCTCTTTATAAAATAGAAGTTTTGTTAGGGCTTAAATAACTTTGTTTTTAAATTTTCTCTTTTTGTGGTGCAGTGGTGGCACACACATTTAATCCCAGCACTTGGGAGGCAGAGGCAGGCAGATTTCTTAGTTCAAGGCCAGCCTGGTCTACAGAGTGAGTTCCAGGACAGCCAGGGCTACACAGAAACCCTGTCTTGAAAAACCTAAAAAAAGATAAAAATAAAAAAATACCTTTCCCTTTTCTAGTACATACACATTTTTTATTTTGGAAATAGATAAGGGTAAGGAAGAAGTATCTTGCTGAAGCTTAACAATTCACTTGGTGCTTCATTCACTTCAGCATGGAAAATACAGCACAAAATTCTTGTCAGATACACTAGGGAATCCCACTGTCAACAAATGTGTCTCAGAATCAATCACCAAAATACTTGAATCATATCTATGGTCACAGAGCTGAGTGGCATTGAATTTCTAAAACAGTAGCAAAGCAGCAGCAAGAAGGCTTTCCGTTATCTAAATTGTCTTAGTTGACACTGTACCTTGTTTTTTTTTTTTTAACTTCATGTCATGTAGGATTAGGAAATAACCCAGTATTTCATTTTGTAAAGATAACAGAAGCCATATGAAGCCATATCCCTCAAGGAAACTTATTATTTCTGCTTTATTACATTCATTTATGTTACAATGCAGCATAACTGAGCTTTTGCACTTCTGACTCTAGTGAAACTACTTTTTAAATCTATCAAAAGAAATTTTCCAGAAACAAATTTTTCTTATTGTACTGTGTGTCTAGGTCAGATTGCTCAGGCTCTTTATCATGAGTGCCTCCGAGACAGCACACTTTACCTTTCAGTATTCTATTTTTAGAATATACATTCCTAGATTTCTATATATCCCTCTGGCTAATTTTCTAGTATTCAGTATGATTCCTTCTAGATTTTTGTATTTTCTTCTAGGTAATTTTACAAGGACTTTCTATGACTTAAGTTTATGTCTGCCCACTTGAAGGATGTGGAACCATGATTGAGATTCCTGTACACCCAGATTCTATCTCCACTATCCCCATTCCTTTTCTCTTCTTTTCTTACTGAAACATGGGTCAATGTCTTCAGGAAGTCTCCACATATGGAGGTTGCAGATATTGGAGCTGCAGAATGGAATCCACCAGTCATGGTGGCACCATGCTAGCCAAACTTAAAACTCATTTTCAGCTTTCCATCAGTGATCCATGAAATGAATGTTGGCAAACCAGAGTCATGGGTAAACTTGATCCCAATGGCTATGTCAAATACCCTGTAGCTGACCTACATGTCTCCCGCGAACTTGTTCCTGACTCCAAATCAGTCATTACCCATGTTAATATTATCCAACAGAAAAATCAGTCTCAGAGGAAACTACAAGCTACCTTCTCCTCACTACAATACATCCATTTTGCAGAGGATGTCTTTCCCTTAACAACCCACCCCAACTCCTACATATGCTTTTTCTATGCTTCTCTCTCTCAACCATTATTAGCAGTCTTTCCCATTAACATTTTCCTTCGTGACTTCCATAGACCCCTACCCACAAGGAAAGCACAAGACATTTCTCTCTTTGACCAACCTGCCCTCTTTGCCTTGCTGGGCCTTCCTCCAAATCCCATCTTACATGTGCCCATGGTGGCATCATCATCACCAAATCAGTATGTGTTAACCCTCCTACCCTCCTCTGGTGCAAAGGTACTACAGGTGCCTGAATTAACGCTCATTTTCAAAGCTCCTGCACCCCTATGATTGTTGTCCCCCAGGTTTATCTCAACCAACTTGAAGAACTCACCTTGTAGATGGGAGGAATCTGAAAGAAGAGAGAGATCTTCATCCCTCTGCTCATTGGACTAGGTCTTGCTGTCTCACTTGGTGCTACAGGAACCCTGGAGCAGCCCTTGTCTAAACACAACATCTGGCCAGAAACTTAGAAGACAAGCTTCATCAGGCAATAGCCTCTACTACAGACTGCCTTGAATCTCTTTAATGCCAGATAACCTCCTTAACAGGATCTACTCTTCAAAACAGGAGGGCCCTGGATGTGTTGATTGCTGAACAGGGGGAGACTTTTGTGTTTTGCTGGGGAGACAAATATTGCTTCTATGTCAGTGAATCTGGGCTCGTAGAACAAGATATACAAATGCTCAAAGAGCTCCATGGGAACCTCTGGGCACGCTATACTCCAAAAACCTCTACCCCTTGGTACTCTAACCCCTTGATAGCCTGGATTCTTCCCCTCCTTGGCCCCATACTAGCCATTGGAACCTTTCTTCTCTTGGCATCCTTCCATTCAGTTTCTAAAGCAGCAGATGAGTAGCACTGCAAAAATCACTACCAATCAGGTCTTGGACCAGTATCAAACTATTTCCACCATAAGAGACAGTTATTCTTATGACACCTCTTTCTTATAAAAGAAAAATGTGGGGAGTTGTGGGACAGTGGGCTGTGAGATGCAGCTGGGTACCTGGTCAAGCAGGCTTTGAACCGCAGGGACCCTTAGCAACAGTAGGAGTTTAGCCAGGCTTCTGGGCCCCTGGCTACTTACATACAGCTACAGCCCCGCAAAAGCCCCACAAAGATGTCTGTGGCCATTGGTCAGGTAGGGACAGTGCCCCCAAGCCTTCCCACACGTAGATAAGGTCTCCCCAAATTCTCAGACCAAGCCAATAGAAGGTACCTGCTGCCAGACCCTGACCTACCCCAAAACTGTATATAAGAATCCTATCCAGAAGGAATAAAGGTGTGTGAGAATTACACCATCATCTTAGAGCTTCTGTCATAAAAGCCATAACACTACCACTGGGGAAGAGATATGCTCTCCCTAAACTCCTTCAGGAGCTTCCCCTCACTCCTTGCTGGATGGTCAGCTTCTCACTGGCTCAGCCCTGCCTAACTCAGTGCAGAGGTAAGGGTATAGCACATTGGAGCAACTGGTGGCGATAGCAGAGACAGGGGTAGATTCCCCTCACTGCTCTTACTCTCTCCCCTTTGTCTAAACCCTCACACCTAGCCAGGCCAGAGATCTTGGAAAGCCTCCAGTACTCAGGCCCACACTTAATGAGCACTTAGAGCTCTTCACCACCCACGACATAGTCTCTAAAATACTACGAAAATGAGTTCTTTGGATATTTTCCTACTTTGCTGCACATTCACACTTCAAATTCTCTCACCATGTCAGTGTTGTGTATTATACAAACTCATTCTTTTCCTTTACTTGGGTAAATACAACTTAAAAACTCATTCTTCAATCGCCTCTTGGTATACTTTTCATGTCATGGCTGAATACTCCTAAAGAGATCTTTTTTATTTGTTTTGTTTTTAACATATAATATTTCTCTTATGTGACTATGGGTGTCTTGAAGTTCTCTATGTAGACCTAGCTGGACTCAAACCCACCATCCTCTGCCTCTGAACACTGGAAATAAAATGTGTTTCAGCAAACTCTGCCTAAATAGTCTTGTTCTATCTATACAATCAAAATGCTATAGCAATCTTCGATAGATATACACATAATTAGCGGTCAGTTTAATACCATATTCACTTATCCAACAAATGAGACTGTGGTGTTAAGATCAAGAAATCTAGGCCAAAGTTACAGTACCAAAAAATTATTCCCGACTTTGATGCTGGCCATAAATCTTATTTGATAGATTTCGCTTATGAATTTCTTACCCAAGCACAAGAAACATTGTGAAAATGAATAAAGAAGGCTCTAGAGGTCTGGGAACATTACCTGACCATAGCAAGGTGTCTTGGCCATGACAGGACAGTCAGTATGGTTGCCTTCACAAGCCTTACAAGATCAAGACATTGAACATTCTAACACAGAACATGTAAGGTTCAAGACTCCCTACCCTAACTCAGGTTCTGTTAGCAATGGATGGAGGTTTGTTGGAGCAGAGTGAGAAAATTTTCATTAAATATTGGGTCCCTGGTAACTTGAACATGATTCAGTGGATGTTCCCATGCCCACAAGTACATAAAAAATGCAACCTGGACTCCATACCTTATAAAAAATTAACAAAAGAGGACATGAAGTGGCAAAGAGGTAGGAAGATATAAGGTGGATCTTGAAGAATTTAGTGGAAGACAGGTTTGACTATAATAATAATGTAACATAATAATAATATTGTTTGATGTATGAAATAATGTTTGAATGTATGAAATTCTAAATTAATGAAAAATAATTAGTAAAATATATTTTCCATTAGCCTATAAAAATGAAAATTTATGAATGATAACTTTGTCGTCAGAAGAGAAGACAGAAACATACAACCACAAAAGAAAAATTCTGACATATGAGAGTGGCAAAATTTATCCACTGAATTATATGTATTCAAGAAAAATTTATACAGACAGTTGTTTGGCCTTTGAAGTTAAAAAGTGAAGACATTTAAAAAGATAAGTGGCATTTTAAATAGATTTAAAAGACCTTTACTTAACATAGTTATTAACAAAATGTTGCATCAATAAAGCTTGTGGGACTGTTTACATTTATATTTTGAAATTAACTTCAAAATATGGAGTATTAAATAATAAGGTATTTTTATCAGAGTTGTCTACTTAATGAAAGAGAAATAATTGCTAAAAATTAAAACTTCATAGTGTAAGCTAAAAATAATATCTGATGTATAATGAAAGCACAGAAAATAAATTCCCTTTCTCATGAATTGGTCAAGAACCCTGAACAAAACATGTCTGAATAAGAAGACTCTAAAGGTTATAAGCAGCATACAGCAGTTACATAAGATTTCACACTGAGAACATAGAAATCTAAAAATAAGAATCATATACTCAGTAACACATCACTCATCACAAGTAAATGCATGCATATTTAGGGAGGAATATAGATCACAAAGGTATATCACAAGGCTAGAAAATGGGGCTGTACCTCAACAGTTTGTGCTAGGAGAAAAAAATTTGAATTTTATTCTCAAGTACTCAGTTGTTTTTGACATCATGTCAGAAAATGTCATGTTTTTCAAATATGCTTATATATAACTCTGGCCAATCCAGAGCTCCCAGCAAGGAAAATCATGCTTAGGTTGAGGGTCTACTAGCTTCACATGCAGAACCCTGGATATTGCAGGTACTTTAGGCAGGAAATACAGTTCATTAAATTCTGCCTTAAGGGTTCCTGAAACTATGTCTAAAGATGTTAAAGCAACACAGTGTTCTGAGACAAATGATGAATTCAGTTCATATTGTAAAAATGTCAAAATAGTCACTGTCAGTGAGCAAAGCACAGTTGTATATGCAAAACTTGTAAAAAATAACAATAACTAAAATAATTATGTGTGAATATACTGTTTTTTTTTTAATTCTTCGAACTTCTGCCTTAATGCATTGGGACATTTTAATAACTATTAGAAGCAATCTATAAAAAAGGGTAAAAATAGTTTGTTCTCATTTTAAAATAATGTTCTTACTAAATGGAATATTGCCCAAAACATATTTTCTAAAATATTTTCCCTCCCTCCTTCCTCCCTTCCCCTCTTTCCCTTCCTTTCTTCCTTTCCTTCCTTCCTTCCTTCTCTTCCTTCCTTCCTTCCTTCCTTCCTTCCTTCCTTCCTTCCTTCTTTTCTTTCTTCCTTCCTTCCTTCCTTCCTTCCTTCCTTCCTTCTTTTCTTTCTTCCTTCCTTCCTTCCTTCCTTCCTTCCTTCCTTCCTTCCTTCCTTCTTCTTTTCCTCCCTACCTCACTCCCTGCCTCCCTAGCTCCCTTTCTTTCTTCTTTCTTTTTTCCTCTTCCTCCCTTCTTTCTAAAATATGTTACAAAAGATATTTTCTATTATTGACTGTAAAATGTAATGTTTACTATTATACAAATAATGAAAATATGGCCACAGACTAGATTCTGTCAATCACCCACACTGATGTTTACGATTATATTTTGCTTGGTGTAAAAAAAAAAAATGAGTAAGACAAGATTTCGTGACATAAACAGGAAAACTAGAATTTGAATAGAAAAGCGCTATTCAAGGACAAAGAGAAAAGTAATAATTGCCAGAAAAATTCAGATTACGTCACTTAGAATCCTGAAGTGTTCACAGGCACATTGGGTGCTGGTTCTTTGTGGCAAATTTTTTTCTTTCTTCTTTCTTTTAATTCTTCATCTGTCTCTTCCTTCCTCTATTCCTTCCATCCTTCTTCCCTCCCTCCTGCCTCCCTACCCCTCTGTCCCTTCCTTTCTTCCTTTTCTTCCTCCCTTCCCTCTCTTCCTTTCTTTCTTGCTTCCTTCTTTCCTTCCTTCCTTTCTCTTTACCTCTGTACCTCACTCCCTGCCTCCCCAGCTCCCTTTCTTTTTTATTTCCTTTTTCCTCTGCCTTCCTTTCTCCCTTCTTTTTATCCTCCCTCCCATCCTTTCTTCTTCCCTTCATTCTTCCCTTCCTTCCTCCTTTCCTTCCTCCCTTCCATCCTTCCTTTCTCTCTTTCTTTTTCCTTCTCCCCATTGATGCATCCATCTCTCCCTCCATTCTTTCTGTTTGTTTTTGTTTTCTATTAAAGTGGGTTGTTTTTTAATGCGATCATATTTGGAAGAGAGACGAAGACGTTCAGTAAACTTCTACAATCTAAATTTTGTGTCCTGATTTGAAATTAAAGTGTAAATTGATAGCTAAGGACATACAGGTAAGAGTATTCACATCTAGGAAGTCCAAGGGAAAGTATAGTGATGATTACCCAGAATCAATCATTACCTCATTCTTGAAGAGTTTGATAAATTTTTAGATCTTTGAAATATCTTTCTAGGAAAAAACTTTCCCCCTGATCAAGGCCTTTTCTTTACCCCAACATGAGATTACTAGGGAAATTCTCATTTCCTTGAGGGTTAGAATAACCCAACAGTCATATTGAGAGACAGAAAGATCTCTTTAGAACATCTTCATTTCTGCCAGGCCTATTACAGTTCATCACATTTTGTTGTTTTAACACTTTAATCTTGAGATAATATACCTATATTATGAAACTACATTAAAAACAAGACAAATAGGCATCACATGTTGCAGCCAGAGCTGCCCCATACTTGGGGGCCAAAATGTTTCGGACCGCTCTATCAATGTTGGAATCTGCACTGCCAAAAGCCTTGGGAGCTAACTTGTTACCCTGCACTGCCCCAGGCCACTCCAGTCTTCAGGTTGGGGTTCAGCAAGAGAGAGAGTGAGTTTTTTGCTTTTATGCCCTTTAAATTACATGCAAGTATTAAGGTCAGTTCTAGGTTGAGGAACTAGCAATACAATAGATGCAAATAGTCAAGGAATAAGCAAGACAAAAAAACCCAGATAGTCAAAAAACAAGCAGGACAATAATCACTCCTGTGATCACTATTTCTAAGGACTATCAGGATGACCAAATTATCTGAGCCTACTTCTCCCTGTCCTAGCCCAAAGTCATTTTCATGCCTGAAGCCTACTTCTTTGTTATAGCTTAAGATTTAGATTCCTTCCTGTAATTACTTCTTTGTTCTAGCCTAGGACTTAGATTTCTGCCTGAAATTGCTTCTTTGTTCTAGCCTAATGTCATATTCCTGCCAAGCAGTCCATTTCCTTGTCCTTGGCCAATGTCAGCTTCCTGCCAGGCAGCCCCAAAAGCTCTCCACATCTTCCCTTTTTTTAATTGCATAAACCAGACTGAGTCTGTCTTAGGTGGTTCTGAAAAGAATGCCTTCCTTACCCATCATGGAATATGCATCATCAAAAGCAATGCACTTCTGTCTTCAGTTGGTAAGACATTATGAAGAATCTTATCTGTCCTTGGCTTGCCAGCTTGTTAAATTAATAACTCTGTCAGGGCATTTATTTTCAGTTTCAACTCAGGTACTTGGGCTTCCAACATGTTGATGTTGTTAGAAACAAGCTTTAAAACTTTAACACAATGGGATAGGCAGGAATAAAAATATTCCCAGGACAAAATGGGTAGCATGATCAAGCTATATATGCCATTCTTGAGGTTTGACCAAAATGGAAATACTGACCACAAGCCATGGATAATTTTATCAGCATTATATGCAGCATCAAAGCTCAGCAGACCAGCATTCCTAAAATTCATAATTTCACTATGCAAAGTTAAAACATCCAGAGAGGTGTTACAATTATGTCAAATACCCTACAAGTGTCTTTAAACTTTTTTCTAATTATAATGACTATCATTGTAAATTTTAGAAGTAACACAAGTCCAATGGTGTTTGGTAAAATACTCAAGATGGCTCCTAACTCTAAAACCATGAACCTCCTTCCAGTAGTTTGAATAGGATATAGAGCATCAATCTGTTATTCCATACACACACACACATACACACATACACACACACACACACAAACACACACACACACACACATATATATATATATATATATATATATATATATATATATATCCTCTTGTATACTCAACACATTAGTAAATTTTTTTGGTAAATGATTAACAAAAGCAGCTGTCACAACTTCTTGTGTTAAAGCTATTGCAGAAGCAGTAGTACTAGCAATTAATATAATTAAAGCTTTTATACCAGCAATAATCGCAAACAAGAACTTTTAAACTCAAAACTATATTATTCCTTTTTTATTCTCAAAAACTATTTGTCATAAGTTCTTAGGCTTTAGTTAACTTGGAAAAGGTCTGGAGTTAGTTCCTTATTTCTTAGTATTTTAGCTTCAGACATTATACATTGATAAGGTATTTGGTAAACTCTTATTTAGAATGGCCAAAATAATTTCTATTTGACAAATATTTAGTTAATTTTAATTAATGAATCTTCATAAATTTAAAATTTGAACACATTCATACACCATATGTGAGGCGTATGTCTGTGTGTGTGTGGGGGGGGGGGGTGTTTCTGTCTATAGGTTTAGATTTTTCCCAAATCTACTTTCAAAAAGGGTTTTTAAATGCTTTAATTTCCCTTTTAGCCCACCACCCACCAGAGGTAGCTGGAAGAAAAGGTTCATATAGCAATATAGGAAGTGGACCTTTGTAAAAATAGTTCTTTGGAGCAAATCTAATCTGCATTGTCAGAATATTGTCTGTTCAGTTCATAGTAATCAGCTGTGGAAGCTGGATCCACTTCACCAATCACAAATCAGCAAATTCAGGTTGATTCACAAGAAACCCTGAGGCTCTGCAATGTCTGTGGAATCAGCAAGAAGCCACTGGAACATGAACAGAAGTTCTTTGGTGCTTTTCTCTTTTTGAAGTCAAAACAAACAATGATCAGCAAAGAAGTTTAAGACAACACAATACTGTACAGCATCTTCAGTGAAGACCAGCATCAGCAGAGCCCAACAATGATCATCAAAGAATGGTAAGTTGTACCAATACCACACAGCATTGTCTACTGTCTGTTGGGTTATATTCATATCCTTTCCAAACAACATGATTTCTCTCAAGCATCAATTCTAACAAAACATCATATGCCATTTTCCATGGACCTTTCAGAAACATGCTATGTGTCTGTTCTCAGTGAAATACCCTCCCATGTGTCTGCCTCAGCAAAATCATCCTCTCATAAGATGGTTTCCAGAAAAACATCACCTAATACTGAGTCTCCAAAATAACCAGGAATTTCCACTTGTGCATGTGTATGTCTATCTCTGTGTGTGTCTGCTTTATCAGCACTAACTCAACAGTGCTGTCTCTTCTATGGGAAACAGTTTAAAAAAAGTATTGCACTAGATAAAGATAATTTTCCCCAGAGACTATGAAATTCTTTGAGCTCTACAGGCTAGTCACAAACACAAAACTTTGAGGTCCATTCCTCCATGGGCACATATTTGTAACTATATGTCAACAGGGAGCTGTGACTTGTTTAGTTGATCATATTATATTGATTCTCAAAGAATTTGATAGCCAATACTTTTTCTGAGAAACACCACATCAAAATCTTTGCCTTTATACTATATCTGCAAGGATGGAAGCCACAAACATGGATAGCTAGAGTTCCTAGTGCCGTATTTTGTGTGTGATACAACAAGTGCTCTTCCATATTTAATAAGTTGCTGATATTTTGCCCCAAATTGAGGTATTTGTCTAAGGAAAGAAAGATTTTCCAGTGATTGCCCACATGAGATTTGCAGCAATGGTCTGCCCACAAATTTCCTTTTACATACAATTTTTAAAAATATTTATTTTTTCCCCTTACCCAGGTCCTTCTAAGTGCTCAAAAACTCCATTCCTGCTACTCTGTCTCCCTATATAGCTAATATATCTCTCTCCCTCCTTTCCTCTCTTCCTCCTTCCCTTTCTTCTTCTCTTCCTCCCTCCCCCTCTCTCAAAACAGAAAGAAGATAAAATGTGCAAATTTCAGTATGTAAACATGAGACTATAAAAATACTTAAAATAAATATAAAAAAATGTACAAAACTACACTTTCACTTTCCCCTGATATTTGAGTTTTAAGTCATGGAAAGTAGCATTTCTAAAACCATACATTCCCAGAAGGACAGATTAATAGAGCTTGACAGAAGCTTAGAAAATCATCTCTGAGCATGCAGCCTCGAGGCTGCACATGTCTAACCCATCTAGAATGGTTCATTGTCTATGCTTCTCTAGAATATCTCAGGATTCAGACACCATAACCTATGCTGCAACTTTCACACCCTGAAAGTCTAAAACTTTCTCAGTCACCCAGGAGAAATAGGTTAGGTTTTAACAAAAGTTTAATATATTTTTTCTATTAAAATTATTTCAAGTCTACAGAATACCCTCTCCTTTTTTCATTTCTTTCTCATGTGTTTGAAGGTAACATACTTAATAGAAGAAAAACAAATAGACAGAGACAGAGGTAGAGGTAGTTCTAGTGTGAATCTTTGGGAAAATATAAAATATTCTTATCAAACAACATGATTATACAGATAACTATGTCATATTTTGACAACTGGATTCTACTGCTTGATATTGTATGCACTTGATGTCTTATTATAAACCTTTTCAACATTCTGTAATGGGAATTGTTTGAAATATTTCACAATCTATAAAAACACAAAGCCTTTGCATATATTAATACTTCAGTTGGTCATTACTTAACATTTTAGAAGGAAAAGTGCATTATATTAAATATTGTTAAGAAAAATAATGATAGTCTGTGATAAAGAAGAGGTATCCAGGTTTCTGTATGCAAGAACTTAGTTAACAAATCGGAGGAGATTTAATAAGATTATTCATTTCCTTTATATTTTTCATTTATTTTTATTGGATATTTTATATATTTACAATACAGATATCATCCTCTTTGCCTATTTCCCCTCCCTAGAACCCCTATCTCATCCTCTCTCCTCCTTTATGCTTTTATACCATTTTGATTACATGCATGTCTTAAGGTCAGTTTTAGGTTGGGGGTCTAGCAATACAATAGATGCAAATAGTCAAGGAACAAGCAATCAAGTAAACACTAATAGTCAAAAAAACCAAGTTCATTTGCTTTTATTGAATCATGAAAAAGCTTTTGTTTCTGAACAGAAATATGTGGATTCTTTTTAGAGTCAGTTCACTGGTGAAAATGTGATAGAAAAGCCTGTCAGTGTTCAGCTTGTTTGTTTTATTTTTAAATAAAATTATAATATGATGATCTGGGCATTTGTTTTCTATTCTACGAAGTCACTGCTTTTTCTGTATCATGTCTGACAACATAATAACTTTCTAGGATGTTCTTTTTATTTCTACTATGAGATTTTTATTTCCTTCTATTTTAGTAGTGAGCTACTATTCCCAGTAGGAAGAATATGGATACATAAGGGTAAACACAGGATTTTCCCTACAGGTGATGTTTAGAAAAATTTATCTCAAATAATTTCAGTTACTAAATAACTACTAAAATTTGCCATTCTTCAAAATGCTAAAATCCTTTCCTTCCCAGAAATAATAAACTCTAGCATTTTGAAATATGCATTTGCAAACAAAGGAGCCACTGTATTCTTTTGTGCCAGTAACATGACAAAGTGAATATTAGTATGGAATTGTTAAAATATTTCCTTTGTGGATTTTGTATCTAAGCAACATTATTGTAACATTTTTGCAGTGTGAATTTAGTATGTAGAAACAGGGAACAGCAGGTTTCTTTCTCCCTTTTTATAAAAGCCAAGAAGTAAAATGTAATCAGTTTGAGTGTGATAGGTTACAATAAGGTTAAATTTGCTGACAACGCCAGTTAAAATAACATTATTCTTATGAAACTGTTGCTTTCTAAGATAGTTTAGGATTTTACTGCATATGATTTAATACCTTAGTCTAGTTTGTAAAATGTTTCTTTGTTTTATTCATTAACAATCTTTTAAGAGATGCATATTGTCACAAAGTCTCCGTCTCTTTGTTATTGAAGGGAAAAACGTACACCCTGTGGTAAAACATTTGATATAAGTAAATGAATAAAGAACAACAAACTTTAAAATAAGATTTTAAAAAAACCATATGGAAATATTTTGCCACTAAAGGATCATCCTAAACATTCAACCTGCTCAATCTCATTCAAAAGTATGAAAGTTCACTGCTTCAGTATATATTCAGTGATCTTACATTGAGGAAATGCCTCCAGGAGATCCAGATGTAATGCATTTTTTTTTTAAATTAGTGATCAAGTGGGGAGGGCCCATTGTGGGTGGTGCCATCCCTGGGCTGGTTGTCCTGGGTTCTATAGGAACGAAAGTTGAGCAAAGCAGGGTAAGCAAGCCAGGAAGTGACATCCCTCCATGTCCTTTGCATCAGCTTCTGCTCCAGGTTCCTGCCCCGTGTCAGGTCCTGTACTGACTTGCTTTGTTGATGAACAGCAATATGGAAGTGAAAATTGAATAAACCTTTTTATCCTCCCACCAAAAGAAAAAAAACCCATAATGAATGTATAACAACATAATAACATACTCCATACATAAAATTTAATATAATTATATAAATCTGAGATTTTTTTCTAATAAAAAACTATTATCGTATGATCTACTCAATGAAATTAGGAATCAAAGGACATGTATCAGGTATCAGTGTTGTTTAAGTTGCTTTCCATGAATGAGCTTTAATAAGTAGGGCATCCTGGTATAAAGATTAGATCCAATACAGAATTAAAACGTTTTATGATTTATGTAACTATTATAATTCAGCATGTATACTAGACACTTGAGTGAACTACATTCTTTAAGAACATAAAAGCTAAGTTTCAATGTTACATCAATGAAAACTTAGATCTATATTTTCAGTAGGAACACAGAATGGAAGAATATGTAAGGTTTGCAAGAGAGTGTAAGAACATAAGAAAATGCAATTGATAGAAATATTAAAAAAAATCAATGAGATATTTATTGCCAAATCAACACAGAATGTATATGCTCAAGAAAATGTCTCAGATAAAATTGTTTTTGAAGAAATGATTCATGGTTTAAAGTGAAACAACAAAGAAAAATAAGATAGGAAAATATGATTAGGAAAATCATTAACATATGTACCCGTCCATTGTGTTCAAGAATTTAAATTAAGTTTAATTATAAATGCTGGTAGACATAAGAAATTATGATACCAAGACATTTGTTAAAGAGAAGGACAAGATATATCATGTTAGAACACATAGTTTTAGAAAGAGAGGACTGGCTTTGTGGTTAAGAGTATCAGTTGCTCTTGCAGAAGACAAAGATTTAATGCCCAGCACCCACATGGGTGGTTCACAATCATTCTCAGCTCCATTTATAAGGATCAACTATGTTCTCTTCTGAGCTGTGGAGCCATGAAGCACACAGAAAGGCAAAACATACTTTGAAACAAAATGACTAAATCTGACATATGAAAAAATGCAAAACAAAAAACAGTTGAAAACAACTGGATTTAACATGGAGAAAACACTTAGTGAGTTAGAAAAACAAGAGACATACATATTTAGTGAAAATTCTCCTTACATTCTTTGTGGACCTAACCTGATCTTGTGATAAAGCTTGTTGAAAACACATTAGTTTTACTTTAGCAAAACTGTTTCAATGATAGCTTCTTCTTCTGTGTTTCACTAAAATTTTAATGGTGATTGCATTGAATTCAATGCTGTCTTTTTTCCACTGGATAGTTTTAGCTCCTTTGTCAAAAATCAAGTGGCCATAGGTGTGTGGATTCATATATGGTCTTCAACTCTTTTCCATTCATCTACCTGCCTCTGTCTGTACCTACACAATGTAGTTTTTATCACTATTGATCTGTAATACAGCTTGAGGTCAGGAATGGTTATTCCCCCAGAAGATCTTTTATTGTTGAGGATAGTTTTTCCTATCCTGGGTTTTTTGTTATTCCAAATGATTTTGAAAATTGCTCTTTCTAACTCTATGATGAATTGAATTGGAATTTTGATGGTGATTGCATTGAATTCCTAGATTGCTTTTTAGCAAGATGATCATTTTTACTATGTAATCCTGCCAATCCATGAACATGGGAGATTTTTCCATTTTCTTAGACCTTCTTCGATTTCTTTCTTCAGGGACTTGAAGTTCTTGTCATATAGATCTTTCTCTTGCTTGGTTAGATTCACACCAAAGTATTTTATATTATTTGTGACTATTATGAAGGGTGTCATTTCCCTAATTTCTTTTTCAGCCTTTGAGTAGAGGAAGGCTACTGATTTGTTTGAGTTAATTTTACATCCAGCCACTTTGCTGAAGTTTTTTTTATCATGTTTAGGTGTTCTCTGTTGGAAGTTTGGGGGTCACTTAAATATACTATCATATCATCTACAAATAGTGATATTTTTCTTCTTTCTTTCTTATTTGTAACCCTTTGACTTCTTTTTGTTGTCTAATTGCTCTAGCTAGGACTTCCAGTACTATATTGAATAGGTAGGGAGAGAATGGGCAGTCTTGTCTAGTGCCTGATTTTAGTGGGATTGCTTCAAGTTTTTCTCCATTTAATTTGATGTTGGCTACTGGTTTGATGTATATTGCTTTTATTATGTTTAGGTACAGGTCTTGAATTTCTGATTGCTCCAGGACACTTACCATGAAGGGGTTTTGAATTTTCTCGTATTCTTTCTCAGCATCTAATGAGATGATCATGTGCTTTTTGTCTTTGAGTTTGTTTATATAATGGATTACCTTGATGGATTTCAGTATATGTTCTACTTTCCCTTAATTATGCAAAATAGATAGCAAGAATATCAAAAGACAGAATTATGTCTTAAAAATAATCTTCAAATATAGCAATAAGGCTGCCCCTCACTGGCCCAGGAAGAAGCTGCTGAGCTGCCACCCAGACCCTGTTGCACAGAAGACAGGCTCTGCAAGAAATAAATCATAATGAGTTATACAGAAAATCCCAATGAAATAACCAAAGCTGAATGGATGAAAAACTCAATAACTTACATGTTCAATGAGCAGACATGAACCAACCCATCATGAACTATCTAGTCAAAGAGCGCTTTAAGGAAGTAGCAGAGAAATTTCCAACAGAATCTGGGATCGAATCAAGTGTAGACCTAGAAACACTGAAGTGAATCACGATTCAAGAGATGATTTTGAAGGGTCAGACCAAGGAGGCCATTGCCTTGTTCAACAGCCTCCATCCAGAGCTCCTAGACACAAACTGGTATCTTTGCTTGCATCTTCAGCAACAACACTTGTTTCAGCTTATAGGTCAGTGTAAGACAGAAGCAGCATTGGACAACAATGCCAGAAGCAACTGGCAGAGCAGGGTGAGGAAAGCAGAGAATGCCTCACAGAAATGGAGTGCACATTGGCCTTCCTGGCCTTCAATAGCCCTGAGGAGTCACCTTTTGGTGACCTCTGCCACATGATGCAGAGGCAAAAGGTATAGAGTGAAGTTAACCAGGCTGTTTTGGATTATGAGAATCGAGAATCCACACCCAAAACTGGCAAAATTACTGAAACTGCTACTTTGTCCTCAGAATGAGCTAGACCAGAAGAAAGTAAAATATCCCAAAATGACAGACCTCAACAAAGGCGTGACTGAGTAGTCCAAGTAGACCCTGTGCATGGACCCAGCACTGTGAATAGGCACAGGACTATTTCTCCTCTGGCTGTGACTGGCAGGTTGTCTCCGTAGTAGAGAACCTTTAACCCTGTGCTTCCCTCACCACCATTGTTTAAAAGGAAAAAAAAATGGCCTTTTTAAAAACTGGCCAACCCTTGATGAAAGACATCATGTCAGCCATGCCCTGTATCCTGAGGGCTGCACACACTGCAGTTGACTATCCCCATGCTGCCGGACTGCTGGTTCCAGAAGATGTGGTTTGCCACTGTGTGCTGCACTTCTAGGTAGAGTTATCTCAGCTAAAGGCCTGTCACAGAGCAGCACATGAACATTACTGATGTGCTTTTGCTACGTGCTACATACAGGCAGGCAGGGTTTTATCTTCCTAGGTCTCACCAGTGGCTTTCCTTACCCCTGTTTTCCTTTTCTTTCTCCTTTTGTTCCTTCATAGGAGAGAATATATAAATTTGTAAATCTTAATTTAAAGATAACTTTTTTGTGGGTATTGAGTTTGGTTTGCTTCTTTACCCTTTGGTGTGAGCTGTGTGGCTTTTGCGAGGGGATATGAGTCTGAGGGGTGAAGCTGTGGTTTTTTTTTTTCTTTTTTAATATTTTAAAATGTATTTTTGGTGCTCAAAATGCTCAAAATGCTCGGTCACAGTGGATCAATGAATAATCTCTTGTAGGTAATTTTATTTGAAAATAACGATTTCTTTTTACTTCCAGAATAAAAAAAAATGTAGTAATAAAAACAGAACAGAAGAAATTGATAAATTTAAATTATGAAACACATTTCCTCCACATTTTGTGTTATTTTTAAATGTTCTTTGTCCACCCTGAGATGTTCACTTTGTCCTGCATGTCTATGACTATTCACAAAGGCACAATGAATATGGACTTGACGTAGCTGCATTTTAGTGAGTTGAAATTTGTATATACGAAATCTGCAAGTAATTAGAATTGACTTCTAGATGCAATGCAATATCCATTAACCACCGGTACTGAAGAAACCAACAGAACAAAGAATGGGCTTTATACAATGGGCTCAGAGATTGAGCCTCTGACTTGCCTGACGTTCCATTCAGAAGTGAAGGCATGCCAATGCAGCTATAATTGCAGGAGGTAACACTTGAGACTACTATTTGTCTTGCCTCATACTGCAGTGGGAGGAGCCTCATGAAATCTCTGTGTTTCCTGAGTTTCTCTCTTCCCATCAAGGTAGCAGTGACTGCTCAGATCACCTGAGCTTGCTCTGATTGTCACTTAGGCTGCCTGTTTAATACTCTGATGCTCATGTGTACCCTAACAAAGAAAAAAAAAAAAAAACAGCACCTATCTTCTGTTTTTCTTCCACTATTAAGTGGACAATGACAGAAACACTCACTGAATTCCACTTGCAGGAAAAAATAAATAAAACCTTTGCTGAGGGTCAATAAGTACAGTCAATTTTAATTATTGCTTGGAGGTATGTGCCTTCAAGTCCCTTCGTTCAATCAATAAATGTTGATTCTTTGCTTTTGGAATACTTGTTAAGGATCTTTCCTCCTTTTCATCCAAGAGCTCATTGATCAACTAATATGTATTTTGGTTCTTGTGTCTAACTATTTAAGACATACATTTATTATCTACCATTGATTCATTCATATGGAACACATGGCTAAAGCACACATGTATTGGCATTTTTTCAATAAAAACCAGTCTTCCTTTTTTAGTAACATAAACAGTGACTGTATTTGGAGGCATTTTCATCTTAAAAAAGTCAATCATGAAGGAAAACACATACACATTCAACTGGGAAAAAGTAGTCCAACCCAGGAGCAAAGGGGATTACTCACTTAGAAAATTTGCTCAAATAAGCACCAACTCTTCCACTCTGAGCTCTATGCAGGTTCAGTGGACACTGAAATGGGTCACTCTTTCCTACACATCCATGGTTATTTTCAAAGGCACTATAAATATCGGCCTAAGCGTTATAGCTCAATTTTAGTTAGTAAGAGAACTTACACAAAAGTCTACAAATAATTAAAATTTATTATATCACACAAATTTCTTTCTACTGTGAAACCTGAAGTTAGGGAATAGTCTAGAAAGGCAGCATAAAAACAAAACTGGTTGAATATTCCATTCCTAGCTTTACTGGCTGTTGTGTGCACTACAAAGTGTACATTAGGAAAATGATAGAGAAAAGAAAATATCAAACCCTTAGTTTGCTGATTTTCATTGATCATTTTTCAGCCTTTTTCTTAATTAATACTTATTAAATGTGCAGTGAATTGACATGAATAAAATTTATTGTTCAATATTTAATTTGATAAGAGACTTTACTAATTCACTAATGCAGTGTATAAATGGATATAAGTTCTAGAAAATGCAAAAATGGGAACAATAAAAGAGGGCCTGCAAAGCCCAGCACAATGCCATGTGTAACCATACATTCCTGAAATCAGAACACTAGGTGATGGAAGGGAAAATGAATGATTCCATGACCAACCTTGGCTACTTATGGAATTAGAAAGCTCATGTCTTAAAAGAATCCATCAACAATCAAAGGCCTAGAATAATAAAAATAAGCATTTTTCCTATGTCTTTGTAAAATGTTTTGTTATTCTTTTGTAGTATAGTCAATGTTTTAAATATTATCAAATCAGTTAAATTATAAGATCACATGGAAATACTTCTTAAAGAGAATAATCTACCAATTATTTTATTTTAGAAATATTTGGCTATTAGATTTTATCCACTTACAAAATATTCACTAGTATTACAGAATAATAACAATTCCAGAGAAATTGTTACGTGTTAATTGTGGAACACTGCAGTTCTTTAAAAGAACTTTTTAAAATTAATCAATATTTAATTAACAGAGAGTGCAGCAGATAGAGATTTGAATAATCATATACAATATGCATTTTATATATAATTAAACATTTTATATTTAAGTATAGATTTTTAAGTGACCATAAATTTAACAAAAAACATATCTGGCTTTCTGAAATTGTAATGACATTAGAAATAATGCTTTTGTAACAAAAATGCATTGATGAGTCAAGAAAATTAAGCTCTTTTAATTTTCTCCTTTCAAATATAATTTATTAAGGACTAATATAAGATTGCAAGTAGAATTATTATCTTTCCAGTTAAAAGTTATATCCTCAATATAAAGACAGAAAAGACAGTTCAGCTTTGTCTTCCAGACACTACTACCCAATGACTTATAAGATCTGTAGCTGATACACGGTCTTCATAGTGCCACAAGCTTGCAACTCAGATTTTTTTCTGACACTACAACCTTGCTTTTTTTTGACATACTCCATAAAACTAAAATGTGCTGTGCCTGAAGAACAGTTATCACAGAATACTCTTGTCTCAGTACCTAACTCAGAACCCAGAAAGCTCCCAGAGACTGCACCACTAACCAGGAGCATATACTGGCTGGTCAAAGCCCCTGCACATATGCAGCAGAGATGTACCTTACCAGGCCTTAGTGGGAGAAGATGTGCTTCATCCTAGACAGACTTGAGGTCTCAGGAAAGCCGGAGAAGTGTAGAAGAAACACCGTCTCTCAAAGGCAAGTGGAAAGAGAAATGGGATGAGGAGCTGTGGGAGAGGGGACCAAGGGGGCAATGACTGGAATGCACATAAATAATATACTTTAAATAAAAAAAATAGGCAGTAAAAGTTATAAAATATTTAGAAGTATCAAGATTGTTAAAATACCAATATTTATTTAAAAATGCTCCAGAACTGTAAGCTAAACTGTATAGTGTCACATTCACACAGCTAACTAGGTACTGAAATTGAAAACCAGCATTTCTTCATGATCAGTCACCTTTATACACTGAAAGCAGAGAACCCTGGAGTCATTGGTGCAAGCCATTTATTAATAAGTTGTTAAATTAACAATTAATGTTTCATTTATTGACATAGGAATTTAATGAATGGCTGCAATGACAAAACCCCAACTTATTAATTTTATAATGAATAATAAATGTGTGATTAGCAAAACTAATGGTTGCAAAATAAAACAAGTAGGTAAATATGTAGGCACATATTATCTTTGTACACCACATTAAAAGTCTGAATTTCTTGGTATTCTGTGGCTTAAGAAGATACTCTGGAATCATGACTCTAAATCAACATTAAGCTATTTGTTTATTGAAGGGTGTTATTATGTAGACAATTCATAGTCACTTGGCCTCATTCTCTAATATCCTGGGAAAACAGGCATGTACCACCATTCTGTACTCAAAATAGGCTTTCTAATGCAGATTTCTTTGGAGCATTTATGACAGTTGAGTGTGAGGACATAAGTTCTTACACTGATCACTGATGAATGTGCAAAATGTGGTTGTTTTAACTACAGGTGGTATCTTAAAAAGGACAGTACAAACTCTTCAGAGGTTATTAGATATAGTACATAAATATTTTTGTGCTCCTTGTTGAAGAAAAATTGACAACATCCTCTAGGCTTAGTGTGGGGTAATGGGCTGTGAGAGAGAGCTGGGTGACTGGTCGAGCACAGGCCTCGAACCCAGAACCCTAATTGGACAGTAGGTGTTCGGCCTTGCTCCTGGGCCCCTGGTTCCTTTCACTTAGCTTCAGCCCTCTACAACCTCTCCCACAGAGAGGTCTATGGCCATCAGTCACATAGAAACAGTGCCTCAGGCTCTCCTACATGCAGATGAAGTAACTCCAAGGTCTCAGACCAAGCCAATATGAGTTATCTGCTGCCAGACACTAACCCACCCCAAAGTTGTATATAAGAGCCCTATTCAAGAGAAGTAAAAGTGTACAAGAATCATCAGATTGTCTGAGAATTTCTGTTGCAACGGGGACCCACAACTTAGATTTTTTCAAAGTCTAGTTTATTTAGGGTTCTTGATCACTCCAACTATCCTTCTAGCTCACCAAACAAAGGTAGGGGAAGAAGATGGTTAATAGGACCACAGAGTTGTGGACTTTGTTAGAATTAGTTCTTTAGGGAGATTCCTGATTTCCTTGTCAGGATACCAGAAGTTCAGTCCAATAGCAAACAGTAAAAATGAATCAGTAGCAGTGGTTCCATGCTACAGAAACCACAAAGCTCCACCTAATTGGCATGAATGAGAGAAAGTGGCAAAATTAGACAAAATACCACGAGAAGTTCTTTGGTGCGTTTCTCTCTATCAAGTGAAGAGCAGTGAAGACTAGAGAAGACCAGCAAAGCACTACGACATGGCAATGCAAGAGTGTCCTCTCACTGTTTATGGGGTTCCTTTTATACTCTTTCCAAACATCACATGTGCTCTACAGAGTCTACTCCAGTAAAACATCACATACCTTCTCTTTTGTCTGCTTCAGAAAAACATCCTCTCATCTGTCGGGGGTGGGGGGGACCTTCCTCCCCAATGTTGGAACCCACACTGCCCCAAGCTTTGTGGGCTAAATTGCCAGACCTCGCATTGCTCCTCCAGTCCACAGGTCAGGGTTCAGTAAGAGAGAGAGTGAGGGCAGATACAAAGAATGAAGACCAGATAGCGTGTGATTCAGTCCCATTTACTCTCAAGTCTCTTTTCTCTCTTTCAAAGTTTCTTGTTCCTAGACCAAGTCCCAAGTCTCAAGTTCCTAGTACCTAGTTCCTAGTTCCTAGTGCTTCCAAGTTCCAAGTTTTCAGTCCCAAATCTCAAGTCCTTTCTTCTGTCTGCCTCTCACCTTTTATATGTCTCACTTCTAAGTCACACCTTTAAGTCACACACACCCAAGGGAAAATCCTAGGTATATAAAACAAGATGTTATCAGAGTGTGCTCAGCTGTTGCAGGCTGTTGAAAACAAGTCTCTTGTCAGGGTATATGGCTCAAGATGGCTGCAAGGATGATAGCCACCTTCTGTCGGCTCCCCACACTCACCTGTCAGTTTCAGCAAAACATGCTCTCACAAGACAACTTTCAGAAAAACGTCTTGTGACACAACTGAGTCTCCAAAGAAACCAGGAATTTCTACTTCAACAGCCTATGTATTTGTAAATATTGTTACTAAAACTCAGTATTATA
The DNA here is from genome assembly GCF_011762505.2 of Arvicanthis niloticus. NCBI lineage: Eukaryota > Metazoa > Chordata > Mammalia > Rodentia > Muridae > Arvicanthis > Arvicanthis niloticus. The sequence goes on along the minus strand of NC_047660.1, from coordinate 13,077,688 downwards.
CAAACATAAGAAACAAAAAATTAAAAATAAAAATAAAATTTGATGTAAAGAAAGATACATTTAAAAAAGATACCTTAAAAGGTCACCTTAGAAATGTGAGAGTAAGCATTGTATTCATAGGGAGATTATTTTGTTTTTATAACTTAAGCAACAAAGCAGACTTGGCCAATATATATCTGAAATGATAATTATATATACAAAATCTGAATGATTCAGTAGAGAGGGTTAGGACCCCTTCATTGCAGCCCTCTTTTGTGGTTGCCTGTTTATAGATCCAGTCTTTTGAATTCCCAAACGTGGCAAAAACCACTTTTGAATTTGTATCTGCAATGGCTGTGCCATATCCAAAAGATCACATTTTGCAGCATGACTATCTTCTAGTTCTTTTTCATAATTCATCCCATTTCTTAGTGATACTGACTTGCCTCCATTTCATAGTTCTATACCCATCATCATACAAAGACCTGTAATTGAACTCAGTAAGCTAAGAATAAAAGAAAGAGGCAGGATCATACAAAATACTTCACAGAGCCTTCACGGGTATGTTCTAGTATCTTTGCTATTGGAAGTTCTCTGAACACTACCAAAAGAGAAATATACATACTCACTCAGTCACAAAGCCTTTGATCTAGTATGCTGCCCTGCCTTTGAGATATCCTATGGTAATCACAGTACGAAGCTTGTGGCAGTAACCAATCCCTATCTTATTTGACTTAATGCCCATACTGATAGATGGAATGCATACCTGACACTGCTTGACTGACAAAATACCAGAGACTTGCTTGTCAAGGGGACTGGGATATAATTAAATACTACTGGGAAAAAAGCAAAAAAGAAAAACAAACAAAATAAAAAAAACAAACAAATATTACCTCTCCTGACAGTCTGCTATTCCGCTGATATATAAGTGCCTTGTTCAGCCATCATCCAAGAACCATTCTCCTGTAGCACGTTAGAATAAACACAGATACCCATAGCCAGATATTACTCAGAGAGTGACAGTCCTTGAAATGCCAAGTGCCGAATGAGATGTTTTCATCAAACCCTTGCCTGAAGAGCTCAAGGAGGCCCATGAAAGAAGTGATGGAAAGAGTTTAAGAGCCAGAGAAGATTGAGATTGAGAGCAAGAAAACAAGATTGTCTAAATCAGCATGAAAAAATCTCATATGAACTCACAGAGAATGTAGTAACATGCATAGGTTGTCCTTGGGTCTATAGCATGTTCTCTGTGTATGTATATGACTTTCAGTTTAGTGTTTTTATGGGATTCCAGAGTGTGCTAATACATAGGCTTTTCCTTCTCTTTGTCTGGTTCACCTTCACTCTGATAGTTCTTGTTTTATGTCAGTATATTTTATTTTGTTATAATGTATTATTATCACTTAAAGTCTGTTTTTACAATAGGAGAGAATAAAGGATTTGATCTTCAAGGGAGGAGAGATGGAAAGGAGCTGGCAGGAGTAGAGGAAGTGGCTACCACAATCAGGATATAGTATGTAAGAAAAGAATCTCATTTCAATGAAAAAAAAAAAAAACAGGACTGGGAAAATAAAGAGTTGTGGGAGTTAACAGTGGGAGGGAGGAAAGAGAGAATAATAAGTGAGACTAATTAATCACAATGTGTATATACATGTATAAAATTGTCAGAGAACAAATTCTTTTTTTTATTAGATATTTTATTTACACTTCAGATGGCATCCCCTATCCCCATTCCCCCCCACCCCCCTTAGGAAACCCCTATCCCATGACCCCTTTTCCTTTTTGCATTTATCCATTTTTTTAAAAATAATGTTAATCATAGGCTTTATAAGTTTGGAATTGTTCAATAAGAGGTGTAACCCACTGACCAACCTAGATATAACGACTATCTTTGACTGATGGAGATACATGAATATCTGCCTCCCTGTCTCCCCCTCTTTCTCTCTTTCATCACCTAGCTTCTCAAATTCTTTAACAAACTAAATAAATAAATGTAGGAAGAAATGAATAACCAAAGGACTGAGAAGATATGTCAGCAGGTAAGAATACTTGCTGTAGAAATATAAAGAACCACTCACATAAAGCTGAACATTGTGTCATGTAGTCCTGTTTTGTCTATTCTTTGGAGATTGCGGCAACCCTCCAAGTTCATTAAATGGCCTTGTGTCAGAGAATAATCTAGATAATAATAGACCAGGGTACCGAAAATCTTTCTCTGGTCTCTAAATATACACAAATACACACTTGCCCACACACATTCTCATAACTCTCAACATGGAAAACATAAATAAATAAAATATAATTAAAAAATAAAATCAATCACTCTAGTACTATTCCTATGAAGATAGACAGTAAGAAGAACATGAAATAATTTTTAAAAATATTACTAAATATCTACTTCTTTGCTTATATAGGTGACTGTTGGTTTGTTACTAATTATACTATTGGCTTCATTACAGCTTTCCAAGTTCCTAAACAATGCACAAAAGACTTATAACCACTTCCTGTTTACATTCATTCCATTTCAAGATCCAGTGTCCTTGTAGACTCTCCATCACATAACAGAAACTACAATCTATAGTGTATTGTAATGTTGTCAGTAGAGGGCATATTGAAATAAAGACAGACCATGACTCAATTTCAAATCATCAATTTAAAGTTAATCATTAGATAATATACTGAAAACATTGATTAAAGCCAATAGAAATATTTAAAGCAATGTAATCAAAAAAATAAGAAAACACATCAAGTGTGAAGATACTTAAGAGTCATGATTAAGATCTGAGGCATCTTTTTATAGTACTCCAGATATGAAAAATTTTATTTACTATCGAATAAAGTGAAGGTGATCCCTGCTTTGTTTGATAAAGACATAATACTCATTTTCTCCTTCATATTTCCTTCCTATAATATATCTAATTTTAATCATATGCATAAGATATTATGCATAGTTATAGCATGATAATTAGGGAATTCCTCATGAACATTTTTTTTGAGATTCAGTTTCTCTTATGTTGCATATATCCAAAACTTTTTCAAGCCAAGTATTTTTCTATTTTCTTAACCAAACAGGAGCCGAAGATTGAATCAATTTTTTCTATTTTTCTTGATCATCTAGAAAAGAAGAAATCTATCCCATTGTTCAGACAAGTGTGCACATGTAGCTCTGCACAGATGTGTGCAATTTTGCTAGATACATTATTCAGAAATGTGTGTGTGTGTGTGTGTGTGCATGTGCGTGTGGGTGGGTGCATGTGTGTGTGTGTGTTTATGCATAGCCTATGAATATAAAGGAACAAGGCTGCCAAATTCATTGTCAGCAGTGAGGTAAAGTACTCCAAGCCAGAAAGAGTCCCAGATTGCTACACAATTTCTTATACTTGTCTCAGTAAAAACTTCTATTGAAATCTCTGATTACATATAACATATGTACTTCTTCACAGTTTATGTTCAACACTAGTTTAAAATTGCAATTATTTTCCTAAAAAGCATTGGTACAAGACTGATCTTTCTTATATTCTGCATCTTTTGTACTATAGATAAAATTATTGGACTAATATTAATACTGTTAGCTGATAAATATAAACAAACTTTTTTAAAACAAGGATGTTTATATTTAAGAGACTCCATCTGACTATTACACTTAATTTCTGTTTCATAAGATAATCTTTCTGAGACATTTGACTCTACAGTTTACTATAATAATGAAAAATATTGCCTTCAAAAGGGTTAATAGTAATTTAAAAGACATGCTCTTAATATTATGTTTTACTACCCACTGAATTTGTACTCTGTCCTAATTCTACAATTCTAGACTGTGGTCTTATTCAATCATGACAAAATTTCAATATGTTGACTTTTTACTTTATTAAGTTTATTTGAGCTTCAAGGACTTGGAAAATCCATTTTATTTTAAGCTCACAACTCATTCTATGTAACATCAATTAACCCTTGGTCAATTATTTTTAAGTCCTTTATTCATCCTTCCTCAATGACGTCAACAAGCTACATATTTTGCTTACATGTAAGCAAACTACAAAGATATAAAGCAGATTTTTGTAATTCAGCTCTGTTTTGAGTTGGCTCATCTTATTTTTGTTACTGTTTCTATTTTACAATAAATTAGTTACAGATGTAACAATGCTACTATAATAGTGTCAAAATAACCACTTCCTAAGTCATATATTTGGTTTTTGTGGAAAAAAATGTACTGTAGTTTAACATTGAATTTTCCTGAGTTGTTTAAATGGACTTAAATTGTACCAACATGTGTTTCCTTTAAGAAATAGCTTTTGCTTTCAGCAGATGTAAACCATGTATTGACATAAGCTAGCAATGTAAAAGGGTGGTAGATTTAGAGGTCCTGGAAAAAGAAAGACATCATAAAGACAAACTAAGTCTATGTCTTTACTTCCAGTAGTATCTGATAATCACTGAGGCAAAAAAAAAAAAAAAAAAAAAAAAAAAAAAAAAAAAAAAAAAATGCCTGAAACACTTTAGCAGACCTCAGCTTTCCCTGTCATTGGCCCTGCAGGATTATGTAAGTGAACTCAGCAAATTTCCATTCATGCAGATAGGAGGTTCCAGCTTGAAACATTCCAGGAAGCAGAAGAGATGCTGTCTTACAACAAATGAAGTAAATGAAGGCTACTGCCCAGGCCATTAACTAAGGGAAAAATTTAAAAATGAAAGGTAAAGCTAAAGATGTTTTAAAGACAAAGTCATCAGGTTCTTACAGAATGGAAACCGGGCCAAGAAGTTGCTGGGAAGTAGAGTCAACATATATGAAGCTTCCCGGAAAGGAAGCAAACAAGAGGAAATAACAGAATTAAGCAGAAGGGTATAAATCTTTCCTGATTGTACTTTATAAAAATGTGCTTGATCACAATGTGGCATATGCATGCTTTCTTAGGAATGTGACACAAACTCCTGGACATGTGTATAAACACGTGAACAGAAACTTTTCTGGATTATTTTGACATAGCTCATGTGACACTCATATTAGGAAGACTCTCCTCATCCTAGAAAGGATGCTATCCATTTTCTTACAGAATGTATGGTATCTCCTTCTTTATTTGAGCCCTTATCATCCAGAATTCATTCGTCTATGTGCATACAAGTTTCTCACATGATAATACATAGTCTTGGAGGCTAAAGTGTATGTGCCAGAGAAATATTAGGAGCTTCATGCATTTTAAATGAAGAGTATATGACATTTGGAAAGGAAAGAGAAGAAGGAACGTCTCATTGCCTTGATCCTTTGTTCATAATTCTCCTTCATATAGATAGACTATGCAGTCTTCCTAGTGGCTCCTAATGAATCACTTAACCTGTCTTAATTATTAATAAAAACAACAACAAATTAAAAAAAAATAAAATAGAAAGCAAACCTAACAACATCAAAACAAAACAATGGACCACAACAACCAAAACCCTCTTTCTGGAACTACTCAAAAAAAAGAATGGAAGTGAAAACAATGTTAAAAAAACCAGCATTACAGCTATAATTAAACGTAACTTAATTCTAATACACTTTCTTATAACTTCCTTCATTTAATTATGTAAGTTATTTAAAGGGAATATTTCTAGCTTTTCTCTATAAATCTACAAGCCAAAATAATTTATAGGATTGCTCAGCTTTCCATTAGCAGAAAAAAGTGAAGTTAATTTAACTCTTCTAAGGGAAAAGTTATTTCATCATAGTGAAAATGGAGTTATGTTTCCCCAAGATTAAACTAAGATGTTTGGTAAGCAGAAAATAGTACCTCAAACCCCTGAAGTCAATTTTTACATCTTTAGAAATCATGTACATGTATTTGGGGGTTAAAAAAATCTGACTTGGCTTAAATGAAATGCATGCATAACAGACATTATTTCTCATTAGCAGACTGTAAGTTATTTCCATTCTGGCTGTAAATTATTTCGATGCATAGCTGTTATAGAATATTTAGTCCTTTCCTCCACTCAACATGCTCTTACTAGATATATGAAATATAAAAATGGGCCAAGTACTTTTCAAAGCTCTGAGCAAGTAAATCTGTGTAAATGAAAGCCCCGTGCTAATCAGGAGTTTTAAAAAATACAAATTATGACATAACTTCACAAAATGATACATGCAAAGATGAGACTGAGGGAGTGATATTGTGACATAGGTCTGATTTTTATGTAAGACTAATAAGAGGGTTTCTCAGAGGGCTGTCTTTGGCTTATCAACCACAAGGAAACTAGAAAGCCTCACAGTAAAGCAGCACCATCCCGTAAAAAACTAATGATTGCAAAGCTTCTGTTCAAGGAAAATTGAGATATGAGAGAAGAATAGCAAAGTAAGAAAAAGAGAGAAAAAACAAACAAACAAACCCTAAGGCATCTGGTAGAGCATATTTCAATATAATCTACGTTAATTACCAAATTATAGCTAATTACCAAGTGACTCTCTTTATTGTTCTGTAATAAACACATCACAGACATGAGGCCTTGTTGCCTAATGTAGTTTTTCTGTGTAGCACTACTATTTCTCAAGCTATTTAATGAATAATTAGACTGTGTAAAGGTGTGAGAATAAATATCACAACTATTCTATGCCATTTCTTATTCATGTACCATCTGGACTTCAAAACATTTAATATATAAAGGAACTTACTAAATGAGATTAAAACAGCAACTTAGCCATTCACTCGTTGTAATAACTATGAATAAATGAATGTATTAACATGACATTTCTTAATTAGGTGAATTAATATATGCAATTGTCTGGGAAAAAACTCCAAGAAGTTTTCCTCATATATCAGAGGAGACACCTGAAAGAATAGTTTTTAAAATTATTGCTGTAAAATTTATACCTCATAAATATTTGATATCCAGAGCAGTTTTTTTTATTTCAAAAATTCTGCTATCAGAGTACAAGAATGATTGGTATACTGTAAAAATGATGAGGATTAATACTTAAAATAATAGAGGAAATGCAAAAACAAGTCATAGTTCTAAGATGTATGTTTGGCTTAGTTCTTACCTGGCATCTAGTGTGTATTTGAACCTGACCTCTATTCCCAGACCCAGAAAATGAAAATTGGCATTATTGAAAAAAATATGCCTTACCCCTTAGCCCAGGTAGAGTTGACTAAATCCAGAAAAAAATTTAACAAGCATCCAATTTTATTACATTTATATCAGACTCATTCCTTATAGTATATATACATTCTACTCCTCAGCTCAGAGTGCAAATTATGACTCTTCTCATGCATTTTCCCATAACAATGATTTAAGAACTGGAATGCTACTTTTCTTTAAACATTATTTTACACATTTTAGGTTTGATAAGAACAGTTTCATAAAATAATGTATTTTTGCAATGTTTCCCTATAGCTTCTTCTCCCTTTGTTTTGTCTGTTATCATGTCATTTGTTCTTTTCATTTCTCTCAGATTATTTTTCCTATTTTTTTATTATGTAAGTAATATGAATAATGATGTAGGATATTATGCTTTTAAATCAGTCCAGGACCCAGAAATAAGAGAAGCACTCTATAAGTGTATTTGTGAATATTATGGTTATTTTTCTAGTGTTGTGAAGAAACATTATCACCAAGGAAACTTATAGAAGAAATAGTTTCATGGAACTTAGTTTTATACAGAGCATGAAAAGTGACAAGCAATGCACAGAGCAGTAGCTGAGGGCAAGTTTAACCTACAAGCAGGAATCAGAGAGGGGAGAAGTGTAACCAGGAAGAGTATGGGCTTTGGGAATCTCAAAGCCTGTCTCTACTGACACACTTCTTTCAACAAGACAACACCTCTTAAGTTCTGTCAACTGTGAAACAAAGCTGTCAAATACATGAGCTTGTAGAATGTGGGGAGCTATCATCCTTGCAGCCATCTTGAGCCATATGCCCTGATAAGAGATTTGATTACAATAGCCTACAACAGCTGAGCACACTCTGATAACATCTTGCTTTAGATACCCAGGATCTTCCCTTCGGTGTGTGAGACTTAAAGCTGTGATTTAGAGCTGAGACTTAAGGGTGTGACTTAGAGATCAGAATTAGAGACAAGGCCTAAGGGCATGACTTAAAGGTGTGATTTAGAGGTGTGGCTTAGAAATAAGACATATAAAAGGCAAGAGGCAGACAGAAGAAAGCAACAGATTATTACGCACATGGGAGTATAACTTGGAACTAGGAATTAGGTTAGAAAGTACAACTTAGAGTACAACTTGGAGTAAGAATTAGGGATTGAGGTAGAAGACACTTGGACTAGAGAACTCGGAAGAAGAATTATTATTATTAGGTATTAGGCACTTGGCACTTGGAGGAAGAACTTGGAATTAGACATAAGGCACTTAGCACTTGGAAGAAGTCACTTAGAACTTGGAGGCACTAGGAACTAGGAACTAGGGACTAGGAACTCAAGACTTGGGACTTAGACTAAGAAAAGAGACTGAAGAATAAACGGGATTGAATTACACTCTGTTTGGTCTTCATTCTTCGAGTCTGTCCTCACACTCTCTCTCTTGCTGAACCCCGAACAGTGGACCAGAGCAACCTGGGACAGTACGAGCTCTAACAGTTTAGCCCCCAAGGCTTTGACAGAGTGGCTCTCAATAGTAGAAGCCATTCTTAACCAAATCACAACACTGTGTCTGATTTAATATACTTTATATAATACTTCCAGTTGTATCTATTTTACAACATATTGCATTAACTTGTTCAAGCTACAACTATGGCCAAAAATATTTTATGAATAAGACTTCAGTAGTTCTGAGAATGTCAAGATTTGACAAACAAAACTGAGTAAATTTGAAATGCCTTGGCACATTAAAGTGACCACTCAATTAAGCAGTGTGACATTCTATATAATGTGAGAAATCTTCATTATCTCTTTGTGCAACAGGGTATTTATATCTAGAATATACAAAGAAATAAAAAAGTTAAGTCCCCAAGAAATCTAATATCCCTGGCCATACATGGAAGAAGAGATAGTTCTAAAAAATAAATAAAAGAAGGAAAGAAAGAACAAATGAAAGAAAAAAGAAAGAAAGAAAGAAAGAAAGAAAGAAAGAAAGAAAGAGAGAGAGATAGTGGGAGAGAGGGAGAGGGAGAGAGAGAGAGAGAGAGAGAGAGAGAGAGAGAGAGAGAGAGAGAGAGAGAGATAGATAGATAAAATACTAGGGAGCCAATAAACATAAAATATTAAACTTGTATATATTTGGTATAGTATGACACTTATATAAGAGACATACTTTAATACCAATTTACCTTATGACTAGAAATATTTTAAATTGCTTATTACATGTGGGCCATTAATACAGTTTTTTTAAATATAAAAGAATTGGTGAATGCCTAATCAGTTGTATATCTCATTACTCAGGTTATTAGACCATTTCCCATCTTATATGTTTCACACATCTACTGTATATTTTTCTTCTAACTTACATCTGCCCCCACCATCCTCACCTAAACCTTCTCCCTTCTCCAAACTTCCTTCCCCTCATTCATTGCAATATCCCAACTCCCAACTCCAGCATGCATTCCTTGGGAAGTCAGGCCCCTCTAGCCAGGGAAGCAGTTAACAATTTCAACATAATTGTAAATTTAATAAAACATCATTCATCCCTCAAGTCAGAAACATTTTATAATTTTTAATTGCGTATATTACAATGGCTTTATATTTGCATTACCTAAATGTTTAATACAATTTTGTTTGGAATTAAATTTAAACATATTGTGTGGAATAGTCTTTCTTTTGTATTTAGTTGACTCTTCAAATCACAACTGTTATGATAACTTGTTTTAAATAGAAACATTTTTCTACTCTTTTACCATAGCAAAACAAGACTGGAAAAAAAATAGTTTTTCTCATTTTTGTGAACAATCATATGATGTTATAAATAGCACATTTTCAGCGTTTGAGAAACCTCTGCTTCATGGGGTTTAATTTCTCTCATGATAAATTCTTTTAGTTTCTCTCTACTTAGTGATGAATATATTTTTCATGTACAATGACTCATTTTGTATTTACTATCCTGTGATTCATAATCATATATTGAGTTTATATTCTATGGAATTTTATATGTTTTTAAAACACTAGATTATGAGTGAGATAAGAATAATATGAGTGATTAAGAAGTTGAATGTAAAAAGTGGATCACAATTTCAAGGATATGAACAAATCTAATTTAATCCATTATACAAAATCAGGATAAAAGATGTAACTTAGGCACTCCCCTTTCGCCCCTCTCCTGGATCTGAGGCCTGGAGCAGACCACTGCCTAGTCTGCTCTTGTGTGGACACGGGATTCCACCTGAGACATCCTGGAGGATCCACGCAACCCAAAGCAGCAGAGGTACCACTGAACCCAGAGCAGCAGAGGAACAACTGAACTCAGAGAGACAGGCAACATATCCTGAGATATCCTAGAGGAGCCACTGCACTCAGAACAGTGGGCACCTTATCCTGAGACATCCTAGAGGAGACACTGCACCCAGAACAGCGGACACCTAGCTGCTCTGCTACCTTGGAGACACCTTATCCTGAGTCATCCTAGAGTTACCACTGTACTCAGAGCAGCTGGAGAAGATCACAGAGACATCTGGACCCCAAGGAGATCAGACACAGCAAGATTACTGGAAAAGCAAGTTTCAAGCAGAAACAGGTAGTACAGGTAGCACTAGAGTTAACCAGATGGCAAAAGGCAAGCGCAGAAACATAAGCAACAGAATCCAAAATTACATGGCATCATCAGCACCCAGTTCCCCCATCATAGCAAGCCCTGAACACCCCATCATACTGGAAAAGCAGGATTCAGATTTAAAATCACTTCTCATGATGATGATAGAGGACTTTAACAAGGATATACATAACACTCTCAAAGAATTTAAGGAGAACACAGGTAGACAGATAGAAGCCCTTAAAGAGGAAACACAAAAATCCTTTAATGAATTGCAAGAAAACACAACCAAACAGGTGAAGGAATTAAACAAAACCATCCAAGATCTAAAAATGGAAGTAGAAACAATAAACAAATCACAAACGAAGACTACCCTTGAGATAGAAAACCTAAGAGAAAGATCAGGAGTCATAGACACAAGTATCAGCAACAGATTACAAGACGTAGAAGAGAGAATCTCATGTGCAGAAGATACCATGGAAAACATTGACACAAATGTCAAAGAAAATGTAAAATACAAAAAAACTATTAACCCAAAACATACAGGAAATCCAAGACACAATGAGAAGGCTAAACCTAAAGATAATAGGTATAGATGAGGGGGGAGACTCCCAACTTAAAGGACCAGTAAATATGTTTAACAAAATTATAGAGGAAAACTTTCCTAACCTACAGAAAGAGATGTCCGTAAATATACAAGAAGCCTACAGAACTCCAAATAGTTTAGACCAGAAAAGAAATACCTCCTGCCATATAATAATCAAAATGTCAAATATACAAAACAAAGAAAAAATACTAAAAGAAGTAAGGGAACAAGGTAAAGTAACATATAAAGGCAGATCTATAAGTCTATACACCAGACTTCTCACCAGAGACTATAAAAGCCAGAAGATCCTGGACTGACAGCATACAGACCCTAAGAGAACACAAATGCCAGCCCAGACTACTATACCCAGCAAAACTCTCAATCAATATTGATGGAGAAACCAAAATATTCTACGACAAAACCAAATTTACACATATCTTACCACAAATCCAGCACTTCAAAGGATAATTGATGGAAAACTCCAACACAAGGAGGAAAGCTACAACCTAGAAAAAGCAAGAAAATAATCTTCCAACAACCCTAAAAGAAGATAGTTATACAAACATAACTCCACTGCCAATAACAAAAATAACAATAAACAACATTGATTTCTACTTAATATCTCTTAATATCAATGGACTCAATTCTCCAATAAAAAGACATAGACTATCAGACTGGATACATAAACACGATCCAGCATTTTGCTGCATACAAGAAACACACCTCTGTGAAAAAGACAGACACTACTTCAGAGTAAAAGGATGGAAAACAATCTTCCAAGCAAATGGCCCCAAGAAACAAGCTGGAGTAGCGATTCTAGTATCAAATAAAAGCATTTTTCAACCAAAAGTAATCAAAAAAGACAAAGAAGGACACTTCATATTCATCAAAGGAAAAATATACCAAGAGGAACTCGCAATTCTGAACATCTATGCCCCAAATGCAAGGGCACCCACATACATAAAAGAAACTTTACTAAAGCTTAAAGCATGCATTGCACCTCAATGCTGGCTCAACTGGAGGTCAACATGCAGAAGGATTCAAATTAATCCATTCTTATCCCCTTGTACAAAGCTCAAGTCCAAGTGGATAAAGGACCTTCACATAAAACCAGATACACTGAAACTAATAGAAGAGAAGTTGGGGAAGACCCTCGAATACCTAGGCACAAAGGAAAAGTTCCTGAACCAAACACCAATGGCTTATGCTCTAAGATCAAGAATTGAAAAAGGGACCTCATCAAATTGCAAAGCTTCTGTAAGGCAAAGGACACTGTCAATAAGACAAAATGGCAACCAAAAGATTGGGAAAAGATCATTACCAATCCTAGATCCGATAGAGGGCTAATATTGAATATATACAAAGAACTCAAGAAATTAGATGCCAGACAACAAAATAACCCCATTTTTAATGGGGTACAGAGTTAAACAAAGAATTCTCAACTGAGGAAACACGAATGGACGAGAAGCACCTTAAGAAATGCTCAACATCCTTAGTCATCAGGGAAATGCAAATCAAAACAACCCTGAGATACCACCTCACACCAATCAAAATGGCTAAGATAAAAAATTCAGGTGATAGTAGATGCTGTCAAGGATATGGAGAAAGAGGAACACTCCTCCATTGTTGGTGGGGTTGCAAACTGGTTCAACCACTTTGGAAGTCAGTCTGGTGGTTCCTCAGAAAATTGGACATAACACTACCTGAGGACCCAGCTATACCACTCCTGGGCATATACCCAGAAAATACTCCAACATATAACAAGGACATATGCTCCACTCCATTCATAGCAGCCTTATTTATAACAGCCAGAAGTTGGAAAGAACCCAGATGCCCTTCAATAGAGGAATGGATACAAAAAAATGTGGTACATTTACACAATGGAATATTACTCAGCTATTAAAAATAATGAATTCAAGAAATTCTTAGGTAAATGGATGGAACTAAAAAATATCATCCTGAGTGAGGTAACACAATCACAAAAGAACACAAGTGGTATTTACTCACTGATAATCGAATATTAGCCCAAAAGTTTGAAACAACAAAGATTCAACTAACAGATGACAAGAAGCTCATGAAGAGGGAAGAACAAGTGTGGATGCCTAGGTCTTACTTAGAAGGAGTAACAAAATACCTAAGGGAGTAAATATGGAGACAAAGTGTGGAACAGAAACTGAAGGAGAGGTTGTATGGAGACCATTCCACCTGGGTATTCATCCCATATGCAGTCACCAAATATAGACACTGATAAGGATGACAGGAAGTGTATCCTGACAGCAGCCTGATAAGGCTGTCTCCTTAGAGGTCCCCCAGAGTCTGACATACCCGGAGACAAATACTCATAGCTAACCATTAATCTGATCGAGGGTTCCCAATGGAGAAGTTAGAGAGAAAACTGAAGGAGCTGAAAGGGTTGGTGGCCCCATGAGGAGAGCAAAAATACCAACCAGCCAGAGATCTCCAGGGTCTAAACCACCAGCCTAAGAGCACATATGGAGGGACACATAACTCCAGCTGTATATGTAGGGGAGGATGGCCTTGTTGGGCATAGGTGGGAGATGAGATCTTTGGTCCCATGAAGGCTGAACACTGAGTGGGGGGAGGAAGCTAAGGGTGGGGAGGTGGGAGTGGGGGGTAGGTGGGTGTACACCCTCATAAAAGCAGGAGGAGGGGGGATGGGTTAAGGGGTTCCTGGGTGGTGGAGGGAATGTGGTAAGGAGATAAAATTCAAAATGTAAATATTATATCCAATAAAAGAGGGGAAAAAAAGAAAAGCTGTTAGAACCAACATTTTTAATAAAATGTCAGCCCTCTGAAAAAACAATTATCTTAAAATTTGTTTTGAGAATTGTATATTGCAGAATACACAGCCTTGGTGTATCTACTTATCAAGCAAGCTGAGCAGACCTGCCCAAACCTCTGAGGTCCTGGAATTCCATCTGGATGCAGTGAAGACACAGCGTCAGAAGATTATCAATTCACTCTTCCCCCAACCCCTCTTCTAATATCTCAACACCAATAATCAGCTTGAAGAAGTTAATGAAGTGTCAGTGCCCCTATTCCCTGGCCTTGGGTACTAAGGTGGTAAATATTGGGCTGTCTTTCTAGGGAAAAGTAGTGGTTTTGTGGGAATAGGGAGGATTAGCTAGGATTTATTGCATAGCCATAACCTATTGGTAGAAATCTGTATAATTATTATCAAGATGAAGTTATAATTTCTTAAATGGCACAAATTTACTTTGATTTCAAATTCAAGGTTTTCATTGGCACCAGATCCTTACTGATATAAAAGTGAGATGAATATTGATACTCTCATAGGCATTGTACCAGTATAACACATTTAAGAATACAAGGCTTAGACCCAGTCCTTCTTTAACTTTTTAAAAAGATTTGAGATGGTTAGCCTGTGAGTTAAGGGACTATAGCAAATTCATGGCTTGGAGTTTATTGTTAGGGTGTTTTCTATGTTTTATTTCAGAATAGCTGAGTGGAGTTAACAGACAACTGTCCAGATTACCTTACATGGATAGTTGGTTTTCAAAACATCAGAAGTGCACAGAATTGACATTACACACATGTCTGTAGTAATGTTCATTTTGATTAGAGAACTGTCTGCTCCAGAAAGCTTCCCGTCATGGATTCTAAGAAGAAATTAAGCATGCTTGGAGTTACTCCAGTTGTACGTTGACAGCCACTAGGCAAGAATTGCCTCTTTCCATCTACAGACAAATTACTGTCCAGAAAAGGACACACTTGCAGAATAGTCGACTGATTATATCTGCCTAGACAGAGTAATAAGCCCTTAATAATTCTGCAGCACTATGGTCTGTCAGATGATCCTGGAAGGCTGAAGATCAGATGCTCCAACATTTTGTAGTATAGGGAGTGTCCAGGTGTTCAGAGGTCTCTATAAATTGGCTAAGTTTTAGAAGCTATGCTTTGTGCTTCTCATAATTTTAGTTAACTCAGCCATTCTGGATTTCTGATGGGTTTGAAAATTCATAGTCTCATAGCTAATCCTGGCTATTTACCTTGAGAGAAAAGATTTGAGTGGATGGTTTTCAGCTGACATTCATTCTAAAGCCAAGAAAAAAGCCAGGTTCAGAATAAGTGTTTTAGTTAGGAGAGATGACAGAGGTTCTGGTTAGTCAACAAAATGATGGACTGGGTATTAGGACTGTCTTGTACATCACTGGTCCAAATTGGCATAATTATGCTCTAATTATATTTTGAGAGAAAAGTTTTATTTTAACAGGAAGGGTGATATGTAGGAGGAGCTAAGGTGATATGTAGGAGGAGTACCGAGAGGAAGAGAAGGAGTAAGGAGAGGAGGAGAAGAAGGAGAGGAGAAGCTAGGTGATGAGAGAGAGAGAGAGAGAGAGAGAGAGAGAGAGAGAGAGAGAGAGAGAGAGGGGGATATAGAGGCAGATGTTCACGTGTCTCCACCAGTCAAAGATAGTTGATATATCTAGGTTGGGTATTGGGTTACACTTCTGATTGTGCATTACCAAACTTATAAAGCCTTTGATTAACATCTTAAAAATTGTATAAAAGCAAAAAGGCAAAGGGAACATGGGATAGGGGTTTTCTACGGTGGGGGATGGCATCTGAAATGTAAATAAAATATCCAATAAAAAAAGAAAATAAAAAATAAATAAAGCACCCTTTTAGCATTATTTTAAAATTTACTTCACATCTGCTTGAATAAAAAAGTTAAAATGAATTTCTCTCTATGTGAAAAAAGAAACTAGAGAAATATATGTTCTTCATCAGAATCTACTTTTCAAGCAAGCCTGTGGGACCGACTTAGTATCTAGGTACTCGGGTGATGGAGATACAATAATCAGTTCAAGTCCAGTCTGTGTTCCATAAGTTCCTGTACCAAAGCCCAACTAATTAAATCTCATTATTCAACTTAAAAAAAGATGTAATTTAATAGTAATCATACAAATATAGCATATTATCTAATAAAAAATAAGCCAAAGTATTATATTGTAAATAAAGGAATATAGGAATTAATAGTTATGTCACATATTTATTTGTAAAGCTTCTGTAGTCATATATTTATATATTCTAATATTGTAGCAGAGAAATAATTAGTTTGGTTGTTTGGATTGAATGGAATTCCCTCACACATATTATACAAAGATTCTAACAATGAATTATTATATCATATATTATATATTTTGTGAATGCCAAATAAAAGATATTGTCAGAATTCAGACAAAGGTGTTTCTCTCTATCAAAGATTTCTATATCTGTTCCTTAAGTTTTCATTTCACTTCTTACTGAATGGACGATGTAGAGATGATATTTATAGCACTTCATTTATTCTCTGCAAAGGTGCATGATCAATACAAGTAAGAAGAAAGAAAATCATTTACCAGAATCAATTTGAATTTGAAAACATTTAAGCTTCCATGAATCTATGGCTATTCAACATGATGATACCTCTTCCATCCAAGTGTTTTCTTGGAATAAACAGTATGAATTATACAGCAAACCCAGGAGTAAAGAACTCTCATAATTCCATTAGTTTAGAAGTAGAATCTTGTGGAGAAAAGTTTCTAGGGGATTTCTTCTATAATATTTGTGCTTTCACATATCATGTAGGAAAAAATTATAAGAATGCATTTCAAATAATAAAGTACTTTAACATCTAACCTTTTACATGTTCAAAATATGTAATCAGCAAATGAAGAATAATTATATCCAAAATACATTGTTTCATAGAAACATAGATACCACATTTCAATTATGTATGTAATTAATTAAGTTAGTGAGATGTTCACATAGGTTCTAAAAGGAACATATGTTCCTTTCTTCCTTTAAAGCTTCATTTATTTATTTTTGTATGAAGAAGTACATGATATCTTGTGCTTAGGTTATAATACTCACTAAACAGAACATTTAAGTATTTTCCCTGGTTATAAATCTTTGCATTAACTGTTGTCCACAGCCAACTCTAACTTCTTTGATCAAGATTATGAGCAGCAACAATATAAGGATACAGACATAAATACTTAGATTGAAATTGATACAGTTTTTTTTTTCCCAAATGCCAAACTAGAGTACTCCCTAGTGCTTGTGACTTCCAAGGGATAAAATTTTGACCAGATTTATAATTCTAGGCCTGTTTTCCTTCCCATAATATGGACATTTAATCCAATAAGAATACAGTTTGTTACCCTCAAACAAGCATGCCTCTATTAGAGGAGCAGGTATATCCATCCTGTTATGTCAACTTTGTATCAGAATTAAGATAGACCTTTTAACGCTTTTTCTCAAAGTAACACATTAGCCACTTTAGCTATTATGAAATGTAGCTACCAAGGATGAAGCTGGAAGCTTAATTCCTTTTTTATTTCTCTGTACACTGTATACAAACTGTGTGTGCAAACAATAGCAATGGAAATTTTCTCTTTTGTTTTGAGATATTCTGGAGATATTTTAGCTAATAACTCATAAATTGCTCACACCATGTAGCAGAATTTTCATTTAAAACCATGTCTTTGGATAAACATTATCCAAGTATGTACAATACCACCTACTGCTATCCAAGCATTATATCTGTGTGTGTATTTGTGTGTATTTGTGTGTGTTTGTGTGTGTGTGTGTGTGTGTGTATACATATCAATTGCATGAAAACATCACATTCCCTCTCTCACCAGGCACCTTCCAGAAAAATGTAATGTACATAGATAGAGATAAAAAGAGATAGATAGAGATAAGATAAAGATAGAGATAGATAGTAGACTTATAAATTAGGATGTTGGTATATGACTTTTTCAGGTACTTTTTGTTTAGCTCTACTCTCTCCTCCCTATGGTTCCCACATGCTCCTAGATACCAGACCTATTTAAAATTCTACCATGCATACTAGATTTCCTCCTACTATTATTTTACTATAACTTCCAATCTAAGCCTTTATAAATTTTGTTTGTTTTTTTTTCTTTCACATAAAATTTCTTTCATAATTACATAATTGTAAATAAATATTCTAGGCTGATTTTTCAAAACCTACTTTAATTATGGTTCTTTAACTCTTCAACCTTCATTGTCCAGTCCACTTACAAAACACCAAATGTAATTCAGTAGCAGTGGCTCAATCCAGAACAAAATGTGAGGCTCTGTCAATCAGCAGGAGTCCACGGAAATCACAAGAAGCAGCCAGAATACTATCAGAAGTTCTCTGATGCCTTTATCTTTATGGTATCACACGAGTGAAGATCAGCAAAGAAAGCAAGGCAAACCAATGCAAGAGCGTCATCAGTAAAGATCAGAGTTAGCAAATCTCAATGATGACCAGCAAATCCTTGCAAGGTGAACCAAAGCAAGGGTGTCAATCATTGTCACTGGTGATATACTTATGTATTTTCCAAACATCACACACCCTCTCAAGAATTCATTCCATCAAAATATCACATGTGCTCTCACCAGGCAGCTTCCAGAAAAACACCATGTCCTATTCTCAGCAAAACATCTTCTTATAAGACAGTTTCTAGAAAAACAAAATATGACAGAATAGAGTCTCCAAAAAAAACCAGAAACCCCCACTTTAATGTATAATACTGTAGGTCCCTTGTTCTGGTGGGTGTCTCATGACATTCTCCTGGCTGGGGACAGGGTGAGAGCAGGGAGGGTTCTCTACTGTCTCCATGCTGCCTCCAGCCTGCTTCTCCACTGTTTGTAGGTCTCCAGCCCGGCCTGTTGTGGGAGGTTGGGGCCAAAGGACACAGAGTGCAAGCAGGAGGGGAGACTGCCTGCCCCTGATGCTGCCTCTGCTCCATTGCTGCCTCTGTCACTGACTGATCTCTCCCAAGTGCTGCACCTGTCTCTTCTAACTGAGCCAGTCCAGGCCTAGGCTAGGCCGATAAGAAGCTGGCTAGCTGCCAAGGAAGTAGCTTGGTGTCCCAGGCAGGTTCCAGGAGAGCAGATCTCTCCCCAAGTGTTACAGCTCTTGTGACAAAAACTCTCAGACACCAGGATGATTCTTGAGCACTTTAGTTTCCCTAAATAAAGCCCTTATATACAATTTCAGGGTGGGTTAGGTTCTGGCAGCAGATAATGCCTATCGGATTGTCTGAGAGCTTGGAGATACCTCATCTGCACGTTGGAAAGCCTGAGGCACTGTTCCTTGTGACTGATGGTCATAAACCTCTCTGTGGGAGGGGTTGTTGGAGGGCTGAAGCTAAATGAAAAGAACCAGGGCCTGGGAGCAGAGCTGAACTTCTGACGTCCAGTAAGGTTCTGGGGTTCCCAGCTCATGCTCGACCAAGCACCCAGCTGCTTCTCACAGCCCACTGCCCCACATAATATGTATCTCTAGCTTATTCAGCACTAAAACATTAAATTTTGAAAATTTCAGAAAAATGGATGGATCAGAAAAATGTTATTGATATAATCCTGTCTCAGAAATACAAATAGCAAATTCTCTCTCATATGCAAATACTATTTTTCAATATAATTTTATATTTTAATATTCATGTATTTAAATGTAAATGCATATATAGATGTACATTTACATCATATATACATACAGACATTTTTATGGATATATATGTATATATATATATATATACACACACATATACATACATACTTGTGTGTATATATATATATATATATATATATATATATATATATATATAAAACAATTCATTCTAGAATTTATAGACATTAGCAGGTTCCATTTGGATATATGTTTTTTTTTTTGATTCCCTTTTGTATAAAATTATTAGTCTTGATTATTTTTAATTAACAAAATTAATTCAGATCATAATGAGTTTCTGAAGGACTTCTCACTGTCTGCTCAGCCATATCAAAATTATTCTGCAAATGGAAATCCTCATTTTAAATTATCCCACATCACAATAGAGCAAGAGTTTAGAGACTTATGCATGTATGAGATGACCTTCTATTTTTAACTTATATATTCATCATTGCATTCTCAATTAGTCCTTAATTTATGTGAATAAGTTATAGATGCACATATGTCCTTTCTTTCCCTCTCTCCCTCTTATACACACACATGTTCACACACACACAGACTCTCTCACACACACAAACACATACACCAGAAAAATAGCTTTTGAGTATTTAAAATATGGCGCTACTATATAGGTATGGGAATTTTGACAGAAAGGTACGGTAGAAATTGTATCTACATGACCCAAAGCATGCAGATTAAATGTAAATATCTCAGCTAACTATGACACCAATTTCAGGCATCTGAATGCTCGGCCTTGGGAAAGCAAAATATTTTGATGATGGATGTTTCTTCCCTTTTCTATCTGGATGTTCTGGTTGCATGTAGACAGCATCTCTGTCCACCTGACAGATATTATCTGACAATAATATCTGATAGCCAAACAACTTCATGGTTTAGATTTGTTTTCTAGCCCACCCACATAATGGTAGAAAGATTAGTTTGAAGAAGAAAATCTGTTAAATATCTACCACATCTATGCTTTGAGCTCTGAGTAATCCTTTAGGAATGATGATTTGCATTTACATCTCCCTTGCTTGAAAAACTATCTTGTTACATGAAAGACAGTTTTCCTAGAAAGATCCCCAGCTCAAGTGCCCAAAGGAATTAAAACTCTCCTATCAGATGCAATTCAGGTTGTGGCCCCACAGACTATGAGGAGGAAAAACAATTCCACTGCTTCTGCTCCAGAATTAAGTAATTAAAATTCTCTTTCCAATTGTCCTAATGAAGATATGAGAGTTTAATTAGGAGAAACATGATTACAGTGTAAATTTGAAGAACAGCAGTTTCAGTTGATTTATAAAAGGGCTTGACTCCTGCAGTATAGAAGGGAAGAGGTATAACGCATAAGACCTAGGGAACCATAAATTGTTTATTAAAACAAGTAAACACATAACACACACACACACACACACACACACACACACACACACCCCAAAACCTCATGAAATCCTAAAGTTTAAACTTTAGACCTTTTATAGTTATTGTGTAACAAAGAACTATCAAGTCACTCATCTATGAACTGTCAGTCAAGTACAGATTAGTATCAAAAGAAGTGTTTCTGTGCATAAATGTCCAGATCATTGACATGCAGAGGACAGGCTGTATAAGAATACTTATTACTTATTATACCTAGTTACCAAAATATTTACATATACACAAACAAGATTTGTCACAGAGACATACATGCCTAAATTCCACACTTAAGATAATTTAAATGAATGTAAATTAACTGCCACATTTTATAATAATTTGTTCATGGTCTCTTACCAAATAATAATAATAAAAAAAATGGTACTGAACTTCAAGCCATATTTATCTTCAAACATTAATTCAACGGTTAAATAAATTGGAATTAGTGATTTCATCTTTTTTGAGGATATTGAAAATATGCAAATGGTATTCCTGCTGATAGAAATAGAGCATTCAGCTATTTTTAGCCTTTCTGGCAGTCTTCCTAATTTAGCTTTAGTTCTTCAAAGAGTCATAAAAAGAAACTTCTGTCTTGATTTCTGTGGCCTGGGTTATCATCTGAGGAAAGGAATTATTTGAACACTGTTAAAAAAAAAAATGCCAAATAAATTTGTAATTAGCCTTTATACATATACAAAAAATTTTAAATTCCACATCCATTTTTAGAATTTGTAATATTTAAGATAAATAAATATTGTGTTATATTAATCTTCTCCAATGGCATCTGTCTTCTAATTTATTTGTATTAAGCTATTAATCATATATACAATGTAGCTCAGATCTGTATATCATAAACTCTAAAACTATCAAAACTCAACATAAAACCTGGTATATTTATCTGTTCAAAAATCATGATTTTTCTCTACATATGATTGTCTTTTGCATTTTTCATTTTGAATTTAGTATATTTGATATTAAGGTAATTAAGATGTAGAAAATTTCATCATTTCAATTCAATAGAAGAATGTCATATATACTAGAATTTTATAATATTTCTCTTATTATTAAGTAGGTCTATAAATTGAGCAACAGCATTTAGAATGATTAACAGTGGAATACTGTGGACTCATATACAGTCTGAGTATTGAGCAAGACTCTGTCCCTACTCAGAACCAGAAGGAAAAAACCCTTTAAAAATAAAGTGACATCAAATAGCACAAAACACAACTATTTGTGTCTTAATTCATAAGGCTGCAACATCTCATGTAACAGGGCTTAGAGAGGGCACAAATAGGCTAACCCAGACCTTGAAAATATACTCCATCACCCAAGGCTCTCCTAAGCTTTTTATGTCTTTAATGATCCATCTTCACAATTGACTCACTATTCAAGAGACATAAATGAGCTGTGTACCATTTCTTTAAATGTCACTATCTACAAACTGAAGGTTATAAAGGGCTAGAGAGAAAAGTCACTGCCATCTAAAGACTGTAGTGTCCTTCATAGTCATTTTTAGTTTTTATCTGTAAGTTTCCATAATAGAATCAGGGGAATTTTGTGTCATGGAAGCTTTTAGAATCCTACTTACAAAAATATATATTTTATAGTACAATTTCTTTGTCAACAAAAGAAAGAAAATAAATGGACATTCACAGTGGTTCCCTGAGTATTTAAATTAGGCAAAATGTGTTATATAGGGATAAGCTTATTTTAGGCAGTTTTGCTCTTAAATAAAAAGCAAAAATTATTAAGATGTTGTTTAACAATATTGTTAGAAAATAAAGTAAAGCTTCTTAAAAGGTTTTTCTAGATAGATGTATCATTCATATTTCTTGAGATTTAAAACTTTCATAATGTGTAGATTGCATAATATGAAAGTATGTTTATCATGCTTGTTTTATCATTTCTTCACATGTGGCCCAACATTTAGCAAATAGAATCTATGGTTGCCTCTTAGACAATCTACTTCACTTTTATCATGAAGCTCCCCCCAATGGAGGAGTTAGAAAAGGGACTGAAAGAGCTGAAGGGGTTTGCAACCCCATAGGAAGAACAACAATATCAATCAACCAGACTCCCCAGACCTCCCAGGGACTAAAACACCAACCAAAGAGTAGACATGGCAGGACCCATGGCTCCAGCCACATCCTCCGGTAGTGGAGGATGACCTTGTAGGGCATCATTGGGAGGAGAGGGCCTTGGTCCTGGAAAGCCTCTAAGGATTCCCCAGCAAAGGGGTATTCCTGGGCAAGGAGGCCTTAGTAGTTGGTGGATGGGTTGGTGAGGGAGCACCCTCATAGAAGCAAGGGGAGGGGGTATGGGATAGAGGGTTTCTGGAAGGGAAACCGGAAAAGGGAATATCATTTGAAGTGTAAATGAAGAAAATATCGAATAAAAAAAAAATCTGTTGTAGGAAGATTCCAATTAAAAGAAACAATTCATTGCCGAGCAGTAGATAGCCAATACAAAAGGAAGCAAATGGAGTTTTTGGAGGTACCTTGTTTTGTAATACATTGTCTGTGTATTAATTTTCCCATAATTGTATTTCACATATTTTTTAGTTTATAGTGCTGTGTTTTTATGGGATTTCTGTATGCGAACTTAGGTGTGTGTGTGTTTATTGTGATTTTTCTTTGTTTTTTTTTTACTGTTATTTGTTTCATCATATTCTGATTTGCTTGCTTTATTTGATTTGATTTGATTTGATTTTGTTATTATTTTTAGATAAGTATTTGTTTTCTAATGAGAGAGAATAAGAAAAAGTTGAGATTTGGGTGAGTGTGTAGGTGGAGAGGAGTTGGAGTGAAAAACCATAATCAGTATGTATCCGAGAAAAATCTATTTTTCAAACCAAATAATCAAAATTAAAAACCAGGAAATGTATTTAAACAGTTGTCAACAGAGGAATCTCAAATGGCTGAGAAACACTTAAAGCAACGTTCAAGATCCTGAACCATTAGGGAAATGCAAATCAAAATTAGTTTGAGATTCCTTCTTACACCTGTCAAAATGGATAATATCAAAACCACAAGTGACAGCTCTTTCTGGTAAAGATCTGACACAAGGGGAACATCCCTTCATTGTTGATGGGAGTACAAACTAGTACAGCTACTTTGTTCATCAATATGACAGTTCCTCGGAGAACTGGGAATTGATCTTCCTCAAGACCCAGGCATACGCACAAAGAACACTCCATCCTACCACAAGGACACTTGATCAACTATCTGCATAACACCTTTATTCAAACTTCCAGAAACTGGAGAAAAGTTAGATGCCCCTCACCTGAAGAATGGAAAAAGAAAATGTGGTACATTTGCTCAATGGAGTATTCAGCTATTAAAATAATAACACTGTGGAATTTACTGTCAAATAGACAGAACTAGAAAAGATCACCCTGAATGAGGTAACCCAGAACCAGAAAGGTAAAGATGATAAAGAAGATAATACTTCATAAGTATTAGCTATAAAGTTCAGGTTAATCATGCTACAAACAACAGACACAAAGAAGCTAAATAACAATGAGTGCTTAATGTAATTCCAAGAATCTCCCTGGGAAATGAAAATGGAATAGATTTCCTGGGTGTTCTGAGGGACTGAAGTGGGCCACCTTCTATAAACAGACAAGGCTCCCAGCAGTGGTATAGCAATATTAACTCAACCATAACACCTTCAACCTTTAATTTGTCCTCTCTGCAATATATACTTGAGTAATGGTGGTGCAGAAATTATGTGATTGGTCATCCAAAGAATTCTGAAAAGATTACCATACAGAACTTAAAATATCCCAATTTAAGATGTAGAGAATTTTTAATATCAAATAAAATATTGGTAAAGTAATAATATATATAGAAATTTTAAAACATTATAATTTACCCATCACTTAAAATTTTTTAGGTTTGTGCTTTATAAATTTTACCTCAAAGAACCTGGCAGCATTTATTTTTCTTAAAACATAATATTATGAAATGTGCTGAGTATATCTTCAAAGTTGACCTTATTTATTAGTTTCAACAGGAAACATAAAATCTCCTAAGGATATAAAGGATTTTCATAATCATAAAGCTTTAATGTGAACATGTTTAGCTTGCCCTTGGCAAGTGTTTGGTTCCGTTTTGTTCTCCTTCAGTTTATCAAATTATACTGGAATGTAGGTAATAGGAAAATCCAGCATTTGGCCTACATACATATCTCCAGTTATGCCTCTGTTTAATCTGAGCATAACCAACATGAAGTGATAAATAGGGACATTCTGAAAATGAGTTATACAGTAGCTAAACTTCAAATCTTTTTTTTTCACCTAAGGAAACACTCCTTGTGCTTTTGTTATTTTAATGAAATTTATAAACAAACAAATCAGAAAAAATTATGATAACTGGGGATTTTATGGATCACCAAAAATAGTAAGAAACTAACATTACTCAGCTCAAGCTAAATATTAGCTTTTGAAGAGGCAAGATGTATTATTTTAAATATTTCAGGCTTATTAATGAAGACCAGTTATACAAAGGGAGTTCAAGCTTGATTTTGCAGCTTGATAGCATCACAACCATAAAATATGCAGGTTTTATCACAGGCTTTGAAATTATCTACACTTTTTCTTATTTTAGTGCATAAAAAATATAATGGAAGGAAGATATAGGAATTTTTAAAAAGCAAACATCTCAAGATTTTTAAAAGCATATTTAACACAATGCAAATATAAAGACACTTATGTTTTCAAAGTGGGGAAATTCCTTATATTTACTTTTAAATTTCAACTGATGCAAGGCACACTTTCTATCACACATATCTTTAATGAGATTATAATCCCTCTACATGTATCTTGAAATGTCTATGTACCAGTATTTGAATTATGTTTATTAAACTTTACTTAAACAGTGTGTAAATAATAAAAATAATACTTAATGAAGTTTCTAAGCTTTTCAGCTATTGATTTTCATTATGGCTTTTAAACTTGGCACATAATAAGTCATCTACTGCTATAAACTAAAATTTTAAGTGTTGAATATTTGTTAGAATTTACTATAAACAAACAATAGACTTTTTATGCAGAAACTCAAGTATCTAAGTTCCATCATTACAACATCAATCCAAAACTATATTTTGAACCTAAATCACACTATAGTCCATATTAGTGCAGAATTTATAAAAGCCTTCTTGCCTCAGTCTAACAATTAATGGGAATAAGTGTTGAAAACATGAGGAATAACATATTAATATATTCAATTTTTGCTTGACTATGGTTGGGTTTTCTTCTTGCATTTCCTGAAAATTAATGGAGATTGTAATTTAATTAAATTTCCCTGTTCCCTTTCCTCCCTCCCTTCCTTCACAACTATCATTCTCTGTTCTCCTTCTTACTCATGGTCTCTTTCTTCAATAATTATTCATATATGCATTTCTATATGAATACATATATTCCTACATATAACTTGTTGAGAGTATAATGCTGCCATGCAAACAATTGGTGTGTTCTTTCCTGGGTGGGGAGGATCATCTCTCTTGCTCCCTCCTCTCTTCAGTAGTTTGTACTGTGTAGGTTTGAGGCCTCGTGCACTTTTCCTTCATCAGTTTTACAAGTTCATTGGTATCAACTTTCTTGCACTCACATGTGAGAAGTCATACTGATGAGATTTTACAGGCACATTTCTGGTGCTACTAAAATATCTGTTGGTTTTTTGTTTGTTTGTTTTTGAGAAGCTCTATGTATTGCAGGCAGGCCTTAAGTTTGCGTTGTAAACAAGGAAAGCATTAAAATTCTGATTCCATTTTCTTTAGCTTGTGTGATATTAATTTAGAGGTACTCACCCATGTCTTGTATATTGGGTATTGGAATTAAACCCGGAACTTTAATCATAATAGCCAACTACTTTATCAGTTGCATCTACAACCACAGCTTTCACAATCTGATTTTAGAGGTAAGTAATTAACTAAGTACTGACTGCTCTTCCAGAGGTCTTGAGTTCAATTCCCAGCCAAATATGTTGGTTCACAACCATCTGTAATGGGCTCTGATGCCCTCTTCTCATGTGCCTGAAGACAGTTACTATGTATACTAACATACATAAAATAAATAAACAAATAAAATCTTTAAATAAATAATCATCAATGTGGGAGAAAGAAGACATATGGTTGTTCAGGTTTTAAGAAGATAGAATTCTTCCTGATATTTCCTGATTCTGACCAAGGAATATTATGACTGTAGTTTTGTTCTGTTTGCTGATAATATATATTATAAATAGACAGTTAGTGATGGGCATAAATTCAGATGACTACTGTGTTGTTCACTTAGGTGAGTCTTTAGGGAAAAATGAATAAGTATGAAAGTATATCTGCACACATATAATATTAAACATCTGTTCCGCACCCCTCCGTGTCCCCTTCGCCCGCAAAAGAAACACATAAGGCTGTGTTCGGGTGGTTACCACAGTGAGGCTTTACTCTTGTATAAGCAGAAGCGGAAAGACCCAAAGCTGGGAAAAGGGACTGCTTATATACACCCTAGAGTGACATGTTCACTTCTGATTGGCTGTTCACTCATTACCCATAATATGCCCTGGGATGGGCAGTGACTTTGGCGTGCTTTTTGCCTTTTGCACCTGAGCAGTCAGTTGTTTACTAGTGGGAGGACAGGATGCCCGCACCATCTTGTAATGGCGAATGCTGTCATGCTCACGCGGCTCCCAACAAACATCAAGTAATTTAAATATAGATTGATATTGGTTTTGTTTTGTCTAATATGCATGGGAGTCCATGTTATCTCAGGTATGATAAAATTTGAAAATTTCCCTTCTCAGTCCAAGACCAAAAGGTCAACTGTTATCTGATGTTTGTTGTGAGTCACTCTCCATCAAAACATAACATCTAGTTAATAAGGTTGCTTTTATGATTATTCCTTGTGTTTTGGCTACATTTGCATTTGTTTCAGAGCAATTTCTCCTTAGATAATCAATGAATTTTGGTTCATCAAATCTTTGATACATTGCTTTTTAATTCATGTATGAAGCAGTGGTTTTTAATTATGATTTTTATCAACTAAAAATGCAGGACACATTCAGAAAACATAACCAAAAAGGATTAAGTGAGAAGTAATCAATCCAGCAATTTCATCTCAGAGTAACAGTGGCAGATGTCTTTACACATGAGTCATGCCAAACAATTGGAAAATTGGTAAAGAACTTCCTTAGCAGGCAACCATTCAAGAATAATTTTGAAATATCATAGTGATTAGATGAAGCAATAATCTCAGTAAGAGTAATGGAATATCAAGAAAACCTCCCACACCCAGTCTTAATAGAAAAGACTTTACTTCTGTCATATCCAAAAATGAAGCCAAGTGTTCCATCTCCCTGTAGCATTCTATACTATGAATTCACTTTTCTCTTTTCTTTTGAGCCACAGAAAGATTGATAACTATCAAGACATAAAATTCCGTATACTATACTTCTATCCAATAACCATGGTTGTTATTTATTCATTATTCAAAATTAGTTTTCTCTGTCGGCTATGCTCATGTGCTTTGGGGCAAACAGATACAGGCTTCACTAGCATAATTTGTCCATTATTCAATTACTATTTTCAAGAAACAAATGAAGGGCTAACACTTGGACTCTTTCTCATGTTTTTGTCAATAAAAAGGGATAATACAAATAGTAAATGTTCCAATTTTATTTGTCAACTGTTATTTGAATATCCAAGTATTTTATTGTAATTCTTACAGCACTATGCAAAATTTAATCTTGATATTTTTTTATTGAACTTTACTTCTTTTTCTCTACTTTTTAGACTATATATATATAAAGTATACATATATATATACTTTTTAGACAATATATATATATATATATATATATATATATATATATATATATATATATATATATATACAGAGGCTGTAAGTTTTGGCATACTCAGTACCAAAATATGAATAAGAAGACCTAAATATTGTTAATATCTGATGATGTAGCATTGTAATATTTGGAATCTGCTTAGTCATAGATGTGTCACAAGATTTTATAAAACTTAGTTTGATATGGGATAGCAAGATGTTCATGGTAATGTTGATTAACTATAGTCAACAAATAAATAAACATCCCATAAGCTAACTCCTGTTGGCAAATTGCTAAATTAGACACAGTTTTTGTCTGGTCTCTCAATTTAAAAGGCAATTTTAGCATTAGAAACTGGTACAGATCTACCCAGTCTCTGTCTACTAGATAGCAAAGCAGATCTCAATGAAATAAAATTTCAAGTTTGTTATAGCTAGTATAGAAGGACATAATTCATGTTACTCTTATTTAAAATCATGCCTTTCGTGTGTTTATAACACATGTGTTGATTTTGTTGAGCCAAGTATTGCACTAAATTACGTCATTTATTTTTCAAAGCTGTCTACCTGACCCATTATCTCTTTGCTGATCTGGCTTCTTTTACTCATAAATTTAAACCTTGTTTATTTCTTGTCTGGCATACTGAGCTTACTTGGAAGACTAGAATATACAGCTTACAGATGGTCTTGGAGATTGTATTTCTTCTGCTAATATAATCTTGGATCAGATTCATCTTCAGATATTACTACGTAAAACTATATTCCCCCTAAATGTATATGTTTTTATGGTTATCATTGTTAATTTTAAGTCCTGTTATAAAGGACACACACTGAATACTATACACCTTATTACACGTACATCTTGGGTTTAAATCCAGTTCATTGCCTTATTCACATGAAGTGAAATACCAAAGAAAGATGAGATGTTAGTAATTGTTTTCTTCTCCATATGTTGTCAAGGATTGAAATTTTGGTTAAGCAAATTATCTGTAAATTATGCTCAAATAATCCAGAAACTTTTTTTTTTTAAGAATTACAGTTGCACTCTTCATCTGTAGTCAAAATAATGCTGTTAATTTTGAAATTTAACATAGAAAAACACTGGAGGGTAGGGTAACCAATCTAAACTGTGTATGAATAAATGACACTCAGACTATGGTTATTTTATTCGGCTTTTACAACCAGGGAGTGTGTACGTACCCAATCTACTCTTCTAACTGCTGGCCTGGCTACTTCTCTAGCTGCATACCCCAGGTACGTGCTATTATTTTGGCTAGGTACTTATGATCCATATCTTGGTGTCTTCCTCCTTTCAACTTTTTGGATGTTCTTTGTTGTGTTGAAGATATAGTTGTAGAAATTTCT
This sequence comes from Arvicanthis niloticus, assembly GCF_011762505.2. Taxonomy (NCBI): domain Eukaryota; kingdom Metazoa; phylum Chordata; class Mammalia; order Rodentia; family Muridae; genus Arvicanthis; species Arvicanthis niloticus. Next base: position 13,047,365 of record NC_047660.1, on the reverse strand, counting down.
GAAAGCCTTCTGTGATAGTTAATCCCAAAGCCCAACTTGACAGATTTAGATTCACCTGGGAAAACAGCTCTCGGCATGGCTGTGGGGGGTGGTATTTCAGTAGGTTAAAGGAGGAGTGAAAACCTAGCCAACGTAGGTGGCACTATGGCTTGGCTGGTAGCCTCAAACTATATGAAGAGAAAGGATTCTGAGCAGCATTGAAATTTGATGCTCCCCAGCAGTTCCAAATCTTACCATCTTGGCTTCCCAGAATGATCCATAATATACATTCTGTTTTTGAACAAAGAATGAAGCTAAACATTTTCTCCCTTAACTTCTGTTATTGTTGTTGTTCAGTGTGTTTTATGCCAGCTAGAGAAAAAAGAAGTGAGGACTATAATCAAGGGCAATATTTCAATGTATGACAAAAAGCCTTTAGGGAATATATTTGCATTATTCTACAATTTGCTCTGGTATTAGTTTTTCTAGTATTATAGAGCCTTGTATATAATGCTCATCAAGGCAAAAATGGTCTAGCATCTGTGCTTAGGTATCAAAAAAGAAACTAAATTTGTTCTATGTGTGTATATTTCAAGGGACACATAAAATAATAAGAAATTCACATTTATTTGGAAGTCATAGAAATTAAAAAGCATTAGATGATGTTATTACATCCATTCAATGCTTTTTCAGGTTTTTTCAAGTTCACTTATTTTGCTGTATGTTTTCCTTATCATTTAAGAACTTACAATACATGAATATAATCATAGGATAAAGAGCAAATGTGTGAGAATCTAATATTTAATCAAAGCATTATTTGCGATAATTTCCTATTAAATTTAGTAACAAGGCTCTTCCTTCATGAGGCATTCTTGATAAGAATCATTTATACTATAAAGTTGAATTTTCATTTAGCAACCTGACATTTAATATAAAAACTATTTTCTTTACTGTAATTAATTATAAGAGTAATTTAATTTTGATTATTTTATTACTGAAAACTAAAATTTGTATAACTATCTCAATATAATTATAACCAATTATGATTTGTGTGATAACTGGAAATGACAAGAGTCTTGAAAATGTTTAAATAAATATATTAGTATGCTAGAACTGAATTATAATTTATATAGTTATCATGGAACAAATTTTTAAATCTGTATTCAAAAAATATTTTAAAGGAGCAAAAGATTCAGAAGTTTTATATGCATTCCTCTTTTTCTTACAAAGGAATGTTTTATAAATATTACATTCCACCAGAGAAAATAATAATGTATCTGAATTAGGAAAATTAACGATGATTTTAGAAATTGAAAACTTTGTTTGGACCTTCCATCTAATTTAGTTTCTGTGGGTCAGTGGATGCTTGAATCACACTTAAAAGGCATAATGAAATAGTTATACAAGGCAAATGATGAGAGGATGAGGAGAGAAACGGGAAGTATTCAGGATCAAGTATGGGGAGAGACCTGAAAAGGCGGCCAGACGGCCAGGAGAGTGAATAGAAATCTGCAGCTGGTGGATGTTGGAATGGGCGACATCTCTAGGACATGCCTGATACCTGAAGTGAGGGAGGCTCCCAGTAGACTAAGGGATGACTTTAGCGGAGATGCATAGAATGGTGAGGTTGAGGGGGGGCGGGAATTAGAAACCTGAACAATTCACCTCTTGTAGCCTTGTAGACAGGAGGAATAAGGACATCAACACACCCAGAACATTTTTTACCCTAAATTTGTCCTGTCTACAAGAAATGCAGGAACAGAAACTGAGGGAGTGGTCAACCAATAACTGACCAAAATTGAGATCCATTCCATGGGCAAGCACCAATCCCTGTTACCATTAATGATACTCTGTTCTGCTTGCAGACAGGAGCCTATCATAACTGTTTTTCTCAGAGTCTCCACTCAGCAGCTGACTGAAACAGAGGTAGAGACCCACAACCTAATATTAGATGGAGCTCAGGGACTCTTATGGAAGATTTAGGGGAAAGATTGAGGACCCAGGAAAGGATTAGAACTCCACACAAAGACCAACAGAGTCATCTAATATGGACCCATGGGGGGCTGTCAGAGACTGAACCACCAACCAAAGAGCACACACTGTCTGCACCTAGGACCACTGAACATATGTAGTAAATGTTCTGCGTGGTCTTTATGTGGATCCCACAACTGGAACTGAGCCTAACCATAAAGCTGTTGCTTGTCTGTGGAATAAGTTCTATCTGGGCTTACTTGTCTGGTCTCAGTGGAAAAGGATGTGCCTAGATTTGCAAAGAATTGATGTGCCAGGATGGGGCGATACCCAGGGGACCTTCCACACTTCCAGAGAGGAAAGGGAAGGGAGGTGGGGAGAGGAATTGTCTAACATGGGGAACAGGAGCATGAACTGATGATACATTATTCTTCTTTTAGTTTTGGGGGTTGATGACAAAATTTTGTTGATATTTCTAATCTCATAAGAATCTTCTATTGCCTACAGTTAATTTCACTGGTTATTATTATGTGTCTGCATGTGTATGTTTGAGAGGATGTGTTTGTCTATGTTCCTGTATGTGTGATGAATGTTAGTGGAGGACTTGAACTGTTTACATCAAAACCATGTAAGGTCTCAGAATAATTTTGTGGTGTTGAGTCTCTACTTTCAGATTGCATTGCTTGCAAGGAATGAGCTGCTGTCACTGGCCTTCTGCTGTAAGTACCCTGAACTCCTGAGTCATCTTACCAGCCTCTTGTAAAACTTTACACACAAGATACTTGAGATAATGCACCCCAACATTTTCTGTTAGTTGTAAGATATGAGAAATTCAAAGTAATGAACTCAAAAGTAAGAATTAAAAGTAAAAGAGAAGAAAGAAATATAATGAAGTGCCTGTGCATTACTTGTTCAGAAATGTAGCAATGAGAATAGCTTACTAAAGAAAAAAATCTTTCAAACCTTTTGAAACTGTACATAGACATGAAAATGTCACTTATACATGTCATATTTACATGTGGCTATGTGCCTGACTTAAACATATAAATGGAATAGAAATGCATTTTTTCTAACTTAGTATATAGTAAAGGATTTTACTTGATGAATTTAGTAATATTACCCAAGAAAATCAATTTCTTCCAAACTCTTTGCTTCATATCTTTAGGGTATGCCAGTTAATAAAACTTGTGATTGCCAGAATGCAGTATTTTATTACATAAAAGCCTCTTTACCCACTCCTTTAGATCAGTTTTATAAGGATGAACTGAGCTTTCCCTTAGAATCTTGATTGTCAAGGGGAGCTGAGTTAATTTAGGTCATATGGAAAGGAGCAGGTACTTGTAAAGGGCTTATAAAATGTTTAATGGACTCCAGAAATGGAGTCAGGCTATAGATGCAAAAGAAGCAAGATTGAGAAGAAGGAGAATTAAAGTGGACTGGTAGGTGATTTAACCTGCCTTTGGGGGCAAGGTGGCCTGCTTTCAGGCAAATTATTTCAATACAGAGTACAAGATGTTCCTTTGATATCTGCTGCTCCGTAACACTTCATAAACTTGAAAACAGTAATGTGTGTTATTATACGTGTGAAGATCGTGTTAATGATAATCTCATCTGAGAGTCTTAGGCCTCAGAAACTCTTCTTTCACTTGAGTGCGGATAGAAATGCTAAGAAACAAATTTAATCAAATAAAACATGTGTTTCAAAATATATTGGTCATTTGTTCCTGTAAATTTTGGTTTTTATGATCCTTTGACTTTGTCAAACCTATGAATTTAATAAGGCCATTAAATTTAACATATTTTGGATAGAATTATATCATGGCAATATGAGTCTGAATTTAGAAGATTGTGTGCGTTTATATCTTACAGCCAAAAGTTGGAGTATGGTAACAGTTGTTTAGACTGTCAGAAATGGCAGATTTAGTTATGCAAATGATCACAAACAGATCCAGATTCTGACAGCAGAGGGCAAGATAATGAAAGGTTTGAGTACATCATTGAAGTGGAAAATAATCCCATGAGATCTGGGCTCTGTGTTTTTCACCTATACATTTCTGTGTCAGGTCTTGGTAAGTCCTTAGAACAGTTGCAGAGTTATGAAACCACAAATAGTCATTAAGGAAACAGGATGACTTCTACCAGGAAATGTGGTATTTAAAATATTTGATAAGGTGAAGGTACTTGAGGTTCATATGATCCTTTCTTTCTTTTAACAAGAAATATAGCAAGTCTAATGCCTTAACCAGAGTCCTCTGACAAGTTAGTTTGTCACTATGAATATGAATATCCACAATCTTTTCCCTGCCTTTTCATTTATCAGATTACTAAAATAGTAATGACATATTTAACACACACAGACATATATGTATATGTCTGTGCCATATATTAATAATTTGAAAACTTTAAGAGAGTGAAACATAATAAAATTTTTGTACCTATTTTGTTTTCTGATATTAATATTAAAATTCTGAAGTGATACAGAATTATCTTTTCTTATATCTCACATTCTAATGACATAGTTTTTTAAAATGTTTACTAACAATAACAATATCAATACTGGTTATATTCAGCCTTGTAAATTATGAAAATGTAATACCATAAAAATGTAAATTATAAGTGAAAAATAAATTTATGAAATTAATAAAACTACAGAGTAAACACTTGTTATATTGACTCCAAATTATCATCAATTTGAAAATAAATGAGAAGTAAGTAAAATTTAAAGAATATTAAATGGTAATTGTGCACTGAAAGAAAGAAATAGTAGAGTACATAAGAAGGAGAGTGAACTGAAGGTGAACTCTCAATGCCAGATAAGACCATCCTTTGCTACATATGCAGCTGAAGCCATGTGTTCCTCCATGTGTACTCTGTGGTTGGTGGTTTAGTCCCTAGGAGCATTGGGGAGTCTGGTTGGTTGATACTGTTGTTCTTTCTGTAGGGCTGCAAATCCCTTTAGCTCCTTCAATCCTTCCCAGTAACTCCTCTATTGGATTCCTGTGGAGGCTTAATTACCCAACTTAGTGAAATGCTAGAGCCCTGAGGTGGGAGAAAGTGGATGAATGGGGAGCACATTTATAGAAGCCATGGGGTCATGGGGGCTGGGATAACAGGATTATCTGGGAAGGAGGATAACATTTGAAATGTAAATAAATAAAATAACCATTAAAATAAAAAGATAAAAATAAACAAGGAAAATTTAAGTTTAAGAAAATAAAGGAAGAAGAAAGTAAACATCACATCTGCTGAAGGCAAATACAAATATATACAGAAACAGAGAATTTTTATTTCAGTGAAGCATTAAGCCACATTGTGGTGGAGATCTCTTTTCCATGAGAGCAACTGGAAAAAGTTTAGTTTACTTCTCCCAGTTATTGCTGGAGAAAATCCAATGAGTCCAGTCAGATTTGATATGTTAAGAAATACATTGAAACAATGAATTAGGAAAGTAGACCGAAGTATTTTTTAAATAGTGACAGTGACCAAGAAAATTTTACATCTAGAAAGATGAATGCCTTTATAAAGAAATGTATAGAGATTTAGAGGTTAGTGTTACTGGAGTGGTAGGCGACTGATTGTGTTGTTATTTTAATTTTTCCTTATTGAGTACATTCTGGAAAGTGGGTGGCAGTCACATTTCAGAAAGAGAACTTGATATACAAGACCTCATTTCAGCTGTAATGAATCTGAGGAGAAAGATTTCTTGTGGATACTGAGCTTCATATGGTGATTTGAAGGTAGAATTGTTAAACAACCATGGTTTATTATTATCTGTTTTTCCATGAGATTAGAAATAAAGTGAAAACTGAGAGTATTGTGAAACAATATCCCAGAAAATTTATATAGAGGAAACATTTAAAAATCTCTATGTATATGATGCAGAAAGTGTTGTCTATGATCATATGTAGGAACAACTGGGAAAGGATAAAGGATGAAATAATGGTGCCACTAACATGCGTTACTGTAGGTCTGCCTAAATCGATTCTTATCTATTCACAATCATTCAAAAGAAAAATTGAACTGATTAAAGAATAATACAGACCTAAATTGAATAACAAGTTAGTAAAACAACAGCAGGAATATTGTATAAAAATGATATATAACTATTATTTGGATAGGGAAATCAGTATATTATTTAAAGACAGGGCTTATTTGTAAAGATCAAAAAAGATTCATTTCATGTGGCCGTTTCAGAAACAGGGATTAATAAAAAAAAAAAAGACTTTAGTGATCCAAGTCCACATTTGTAGTCCTGGCAACAGCTTGGCTTAAAATAGGGAAAGGTTTGGGGTAAAGCAGAAACACTTTATATCCTTAAGCAGTTCTGATCTGGGTTGTATCACATAGATCTCTGACTTAGTTATAACTCTGTGGAACTGTCCTTGTCACTGTCATGTCTTACAAAGCTCATTTGTGGTTCTCAGGAGATGACTGTTTCTACCTTCGAGTACAGCATCACCGTCTGGGATAACTGCCCTCCTTTGGAAAGAGGTTTTCTGTCCTGATATGTTGTTTATGTTGATTCCTGAATCCACAGTGACTGGGCTTCACAACACAGACTTGTCTCCATGCTTCAGAAGAGAAGAAGAATAAGATAGAGTAGACCGATGTGCCTTGTGTGATTAACATGACACTGTGCAGAGGTGAGCAGGTGACAAAAAGCTGAGAGCACAGACATAAACTGGAGGCAAAAATACGAAGTCGTGCTACTTTTTTAGGCCTGAGTAAGAAATCAATGAATTTTTTAGCAGAAACAACTTTTAAGAAGATCCAACGTAAATAAATGAGAATGATATACTCTCAAAACAATGCTTTGCTCTGTGTGTGATTCTTTTACCTTTAATGTGATTCTTGTCACAGGCTGTTTTCTCTCCAGCATTTGTGATGACTGTCTTTGAACTTGCTCATTCTGAGTTAGCCTGTCTACTTCTTTGCAGCCTTCAAATCTCTGCATCACATCAGGTTTTTCAGCATTACTGTTCCCTCATTAATCACCCCAGTAAAATGTTCTTCTTCTATGCTCTTTGTGCTTTCTTTTATTCAAGCTACATTATTCTGATGTCATATAGAAATTCATTTCTACTTAACACTTCCTTCTTTTTATTTATTGATACAGAATGAATATTAATCATTGGAGACATATATCTACTCTGTTCTTCCAGAGAAGAGGAGGATGTTTGTAGCTTACTCATTCATTCTCCATGATAAGGTTTTCAGTCAGTAACAGGATGTTTACTCAGCTAAACAGAGCATTGTTAATATTTCATAGTTATCTAAGATCCTTTAGCAACTTTAATATAATCTAATAACTGTCATTTTATTTGAGATACGTTTAACATTTCTTCTTTTCATTTCTAGTGGTAACCTTCTAGGTCAGTGAGATGGCACAGCAGGTAAGGACTCTTGCCACCAAGCATGGCAACCTGAGTTGGACACTTGAACCAACAAGACAAAAGAAGAGCTATGACTTACACTGGCTACAATCTGACATCCACAGGTGTGTTCTGCCAGATGAGTAGTCCCCATCAACACCAAAGTTCATCTTTTTTTTCATTAATTTATTCACATTCTATCCTAAAAGCAACCCCTTTCCTCTTCTTTTCCCAGTCCCTAAAAATCCCTCCCACATCATCTACTCTGATTCTCCTCAAAGAAAGGGAAGCCACCTTAGGTACTACACTGCCCTGCATATCAAATCATAGAAGGACCTAGCACATTCTTGCCCACTGAGCACAAACAGGAAGTTCATCTAGGGGAAAGAAATACAAAGACAGGCAAAAGAGTCCAAAACAGCCCCTGCACCACCTAATGCTAATTGTTAAGATCCCACATCAAGACCAAGCTGCAATCTACTACAAATGTGTAGGAGGCCTAGGTTCAGCCCCTGTGAGCTCTTTGGTTACTTGTTCAGTTTCTGTGAGCCCTCCCTGGTGCTCACAGAAGTATATGTAGGTCTTCTTGTGGTGTCCTTGACCCCTCTGACTCACTCAATACTGTCCCAAACAAATCCACAAGATTCTCCCAGCGTGGCTTGATGTTTGGCTGTGAGTCTCTGCGTTTGTTTTCATCTGCTGCTGGATGATGCCTTTCAAAATATTTACGCTAAGCTCCTGTGTTCAAGATAGCAGCATATCACTAATAGTGTCAGGTGTTGGCTCTCTCCCAGGATATGGAGGCTCAAATTAGGCCAGTTTCCTCAATCTTTGCCTCATATTTGTCCCTGCACGTCTTATAGATAGGACAAAATTTGGATTGAAGTTTGTGGGTAGATTGATTTCCTTCTCTCTCTACCGAAATTCCTGTCTGGCTCCAGGGAGTGTCCACCTTAGGCTTCATATTCTCTGCTGTTAGGAGTCTCAGCAAAGGTCACCCTGACAGACACTGGGGGCATCTTCTGGTCCCAGGTCTCCAGCTAGTCCAAGAGATGCCCCCTGGCAATTTCTGTTCTCTCTCCAGCCTTCAGACTGGCTAATATAAAAACTCAAGTGACAGCACATGCTGATGAGTGTGACCAACATTAGGAACACTCCTCCACTGCTGGGGGAAGTGCAAACTTGCATAGCCACTTTAGAAAGCAATTCTGTAGTTTCTCAGAAATTTGGAAATAGCTCTACCCCCAAGGCCCAGACATACCACTCCTTGGCAAATATCCAAAACTTTCCCACACTGTACTGTAACAGACCAATTTTCTCAACTATTTTAAAAGCATCTTTATTTATAATAGCCAGAAGCTGAAAACAACCTAGATGTCCCTTAACTGAAAGGTGGATACAGAACCTGTGGTTCATCTATACAGTGAAACACTATTCAGCTATTAAAAAATAAAGACATAAAAAAAAATTGCAGGCAAATGGATGAGCCTAGAAAATATTATCCTGAGTAAAGTATTCCAGACCAAGTGCAACCAACATTGTATAGGTAGACATTAGCCATAAAACACAGGATACTCATGCTATAATCCATGAACTCAAAGAAACTAATAAAGATGGTTCAAGGGAGAATGACTGAATCTCACTCAGACAGAAATCAATCAGATATTGGGTATGGGAGAGAGAGTGGGAGGTAAACAGAGATGGAGATCAATTGTAGATAGTAGGGAATGGGAAAGGGCTGGGAGAGAGGAAGAATGAATACTTATGCTTTTGATAAAAGCAAAGCTTCAAGCTCTATAATGACAGAGATCTCAATAACCTTAGTTTCCAGTCTCATATTAATGACATAGGGACCGAACTCTGTAAACACTTGAAATTTTATTTAAAATAGAACCTTTCTGATATTATAGATTTCCATTATATCTAGGACCTTACTGATAGTCTAAAATTTCAACGTACGACATGTTTATTCATAGAGAGCCAGAAGGGTTTTAATTGCTTCTTAAATTGCCAGGCTGAAACTACATGGTCTAAGCATTGTTCAAAAAAGTCATTTGCGAAAATATTATGAAACACTAACTGTTGAGTCAACATGACAGGAAGACTTGGAAGTAATTGAAAAGACAAACTAAGGTTTTATTATAGATTTGAGTTAAAAAACTGAAATTGGTTTTATTGGTATTGTTCAAACATAAATACTATATTGACTCCTCTGTTGATACAGCAACAACAACAACAACAACAACAACATAATAATAATAATAATAACAATAATAAAAACTATAAGAGCACTATTTTACCACTACACCAAGGAATTAAATGCTCTACCATTGCTATCAGAAAAAATTTTGAACTAAAAAATAGGTTTAAGATTTGTTGAGACACTTCTGGAATGTCAATTGGGTGATAAAACAATCACAGGTTATAAAAGTCATTTTGTACTAATGACTATCCTTAGATGCTATAATATACTATTGTGGAAAGGAGATCTTAAATTATACCATTTGAAACTACTTTTAAATATATTCTAAGATATCCATGCTGTTCTTCTCCTGCTGCACATTATCAATGTGTAGAATTGAGAACATTTTTCTTAGGCCTTTTATGACTACAGAAATTGAAAAATAAGATTTTTCCAATTTCTCCTTTAATTTCTTCCAAAATAATAAATTATGAATGTAAGTTAATTACTGGAAATTTAGGAATTGTAAAGAAATTAACATACTAATTTCTCTTCTATTTAGTCTTTAGCATTAAATTACTTCAAAATTAACAATCCTAGAATCAGCCTTTTCCATCAATAATTCTGTAATCCCAAAAAGGAACATTTTGAATTCATTTAATAAAGCTGTAGAATTACTTTAATGCAATTTGAGTAAATATGTCAATTATTGCATATACCATCCTGTGTATGTATTTTCTTTTGTATTTGTGGAGATTCGAGTGTGTGTGTGCATGCTCATGTGTATGCATGCATGGGGAGACTGTCACTGCTGGATGTCTTCCTGAGTTGTGAGACAGATGCTCACACTGAGCCTACAGATCACCATTTCAGCTAGGTGGTCTGAACAGTGAGCATCAGGGATCTACTTATTTCAATATCCAGGCCCTCCAATGTGCAGTGCTAGCTTCTAAATAGAATTTTGGAATCTGAATCCAAGACTAAATGCTTGTACAATTATCACTTGCCCAGCTGAGCTATCTCCCAGGCCTCTCAGTAAACTTTTAGAAGACTCAAGTTTCTTATTTCAAGTTGGCCATGATGCATATTTATATAGGTTTTTTTCTTATTAATAAATCATTACTTATTTTTACTCTGTGGGCTACTATTAGTGCATAGATTCAATATTAAACTAATGTTCAGGTTTTATCATACATGTGGCAAACTTCACCTCACTCATAAATCTTTGTTTGTTTTTGTTTTTTGAGACAGAATTTTTCTTTGTGACATGCCTGGTGTTCTAGAAGTCACTTTGTAGACCAAGCTGGCCTAGAACTCACAGAAATATGCCTGCCTCTATGTCCCAAGTGCCTGGGTTAAACGCAAGAGTCACCAGTCCTGGCCGTACCATCCTGAACGTTCCCAATCTCATTTGTCAATCATCAATCATTAGAAGAGAATGTTGAACTACTATAAATAATGTACAAATATACAATTACATAAATAGAACAAAAGATGACAAAAGACAAATTTTACAGTAATGGCCATTTTAAAATACAAATTAACAAAAGAATTTTATAGGAGGAATGCACACACACACAAGTGTGGGTTTGCCTACCCACTTGAATAAGTAGATATATAGATATATGCCTTGTTTTCAGAGAAAACATGACTTCTTACACAATAATCTGTCATCTGTGTTTTCACTATAACATTGGAGATTTTAAGATTCACAAATATTTTCATTTTGGACAATAGAAAAACATAAAGGTTCTTGACTTTTATCTATGAAACTATACAGTTGATTTGTGTTTACGAAAATAAAACTCTGAACTACCTGTTTATAAAGGTGCCCCTGTCGTGTGGCTTCAGCCACATTAAATTTCTCTTCCTTTCTGAGTTGCTGAACTTTCTTGCCTTGCTGCATAGGTTTGTTTTGCCATCTGTCCTACTTGAACCCTAAACATGTGTTATACTTTTTATGTTAGATAATGTATCATTTCCCACTTACTGCTTGTGTCCACTTCCCAGGGACTATCACTGTCTTCTTAGTCATTGCCACTAAATCAGGTTTCATGAGCCACCACTGCCTTCACACTAGCCTCTTAGAACCATCTCACGTAATCACAACAAGAAAGGTCTGTAACAGTCTCTAGAACTAATTAAAACAATTATGTCAACAATAATAAGGTACTGAAATTTGAGATACATATGCTAGTATTATAATATGTTATGAATTCTGGGACATGTTATTCAAATTTGGCAAAGACATAAAATATGAGGCAAAAGTTAGAAAAATATTGTACAGGAGTGTAAACAATTAAATGAAAAATATCAGTCACCTTATATGGTTTTCTGTTATTAATTTGAAAACCTAAACCAAAATATACATGCATAGTAAGTTTACAAATACATGCATAGTAAGTTTACAAGCATTTATAATGATTTTGGTCATAACCAGGCTTGGGAAAATCAACTAATATATTTATACCATAACATTATAAAGTAATAAATTACTTTAAAGTATAAATTATTTAAGCATTAAATTACTTTATAATGTAAACACGTGTTCTAAAATATATACATATATATATATATACGTTACATAGAGAATATTGATTTTTAATTTTTTGATTATATTTTAATTATAGTTTTCTAGCTTGCCACTCTGCATCTAAATCCTTTCATATATTTCTATTGCCTCCCCTTCAAATTCATGACCTCTTTTTATGTTATTGCACAAATATATGTATATATGTATACACAAAGCAATTGGCCTTTCATTTTACCCATTCCCAGTTTTCCTCAATTGTCTATATTCTGAGGTCTCATAGGAGTCTCTGCCAGACTGGCATTTCATTTCTATCCCCTTTAGCTCTTGTTTAGAGACTCATCTTGGTGAGATTTTATGAGTACAACTTCTGTTATTACTAGCAGACACAATCTGAAAGCAAACTCCTTGATCTGCTGCCTTTTACAGTCTTTCTGCCCACAAGACCATACTTTTCCCTGAGCCTTTGTATGGAAGTATTGTTTAGATGTATTCATTGAGACCAGGTTCCACAACTTTGCATTTTGGTTGATTGTGGTTTTCTGAAATGGCCTGTATCTGTTGAAAAACAAAGTTGTGTAAAATCAATGGCTTTTTAATATAAATATAACTGGTGAAAAAAAAATCTGGTGGCTCTATTTCTCTACCTTCTGCTAATTCTCAATAACCATACAGAGAAACAAAGATTTATTTGAAGCTGCACCTGGATACCTGTGCAAATGAGTGACTTATGATAACCCCTATGCTAATCTGGCTACCTGACATCCAAAAACCAAGAAACTTGCATATTATTATTAATTTGTCTCTTTGGGATTTAGGTATTTTTTTTCCTCATGGTGTCTTCTTGGACCCTCTCTTCTTCACGGCAATCTCAATCTCATCCCTTTCTCTCTCCTCTCCCTGGCTGGAAGATGTTCTACCAAGCTGTCTCTTCCGTCTAGCCATTGGATGACCAGCATCTATTGATAAAGCAGAGAATGAATGGTAAGCATTTACAGAAAATTAAGACAAGAGATTCTCAGTATAAGGATTATAATGTCCAGATTGAAACAAGATATGAGAGCAGAAAATCATAATTGGAATAACACAGGATAACCTTTACACTGTGAACAAAAATTATGTATACAAGGTTGTCTTTTTGAAGAGTAGAGAATATACTTAGGTATGGGCATGAGGACAAATGTTTGTAAATCGGTGTTAGTGATTATGGTACTTCAATAAATTATTAGTTGAAGATTCTCCTCCAATAACCTTGACTTCAAAATATTGAATAGTTAGGTAGGTTTCTAGATACAGGCATAGATTTTTGGTTCTTATTTTGAAATTTTAAGACTTTTTATTAAAAAATCATTTAATAATGCTATTGTAAGGAAACAATAAACATTTACGATGAAAACTTTAAAACACTGAGGAAAGAAATTGACAAATGCAGTAGAATATGGAAAGACCTCCTGTGATGGTTTGTAGTAGCTCGGTCCATGGAGTGGCACTATTAGAAGGTGTAGCCTTGTTGGAGTAGGTGTATCATTGTGGACATGAGCTTTAAGACCCTCTTTCTAGCAGCTTGGAAGGCAGTCGTGCCCTCACTGACTTCTGATGAAGATGGAGAACTCCTAGCTTCCCCTGCACCATGCCTGCCTAAACGCTCCTATCTTTACGATAATGGACTGAAAATGTAAGCCAGCCCCAATTAAATTTTGTCCATATATATATAAAAGAGTATCTCAACAAGCTTTAAATTTGTTTATTTTTAAAGAAATTAAATAATATCCCATTGTCAATTTGTATAAATGATCAAATACTGGGAGCACAATATTTCAATTACCATTTTAAGTTTGAAAAGAGTAGAAATACCTAAAACAGTATTTCAGTAAATAAAATAAGGGTGAGAAAAACAGGTACACAACAACTCTACTTTTTCATTGTAATTTGTAAAAAGAAGCATCTTGTCAATTAGTGGTGTAATTTGCCAAGAAATCCATGATCCTGAACTTCAACTTTACCATTTAAGACTCTGGGGAACTGGTTATCCTTCAACGTACTTTAACATAAATACCAATTCTGAAAAATGAGATGTGTGCAAGAATAAGTAATTAGCAGTTGGGTCAAGAGAACAAAGCTAAGGAGACCTATTAAAATTTAGTCAAGAGATAGTTTGACATAAATTACCAAGATCAAGTAGTAGCTGATATTAAAAATATGAAAGAAATGTTTTATTTAACGATTCTAATATTGTCTCAAGATTATATAGTTTATGTAAATTAAAGTGTAACTTTTATGTCCTCAGATAAAAGGAAAACATGAGGGCCATACCCCAGCTTTATGAATCAGACTTGTCCTGATCCCAGAGTGTTTCTATTTCCAGGCTGAGGACTGGAAGCTTCGAGCCTCTGTACTATCTAAAATTCTGCAAGACTGGACACTGAAGGCTTCAGCTTCCAGCCTCCATCTCCTAACCCAAGCCTAGAATAATTCACCCTGCTGAATAAACTCACCCCTTTTAGTTCTTTCTAAACTTTGGACTTTTTTTTTTTTTTTTTTTTTTTTTGGTCATGTTGATTGACATAACTTTCATTTGATCATCAAGACTTTTTACATTTCTTTTACAATTCTTCTTCCTGGAACAAAGTACATTTATTAATTTTGGAGCCTCCACATATCAGAAAGTTTTTTATTTACTCATTGTTCCAGTGGTTCCCATGTTGTGGTTACCACCTACCCTAAAAATATTTCATTGCCACTTCCTAATTGTAATTTTCTACTGTTATTAATCATAGTGTAAATATCTGATATGAAAAATATCTAAACATATATACAAAATATCTGTAAACATCTGGAATATAAAATATTTGAGATGAAACTCCCCAAAAGGGTCAGGATCACAGATTTAGAACAGCTGTCCTTAAGTTATAAGTAGTTAGAACACAGGTCACCTGGGAATAATCGACATTCCTATTAACTCCTGATGGTTCTCCCAGATTTCTACTTTCATTATTAGGCAGTAATTTTTTTTAATGTCAGAAATTAACTTTAACTCCTTTATATTATTTCAAATTAATAATATACATAATTTGCTTCGCTTGCCTCTGTTATATTTTCACATTCCTAAATTTAAAATGTAGAGACTTAGTTCATCTTCAATGAAAATCATATGAGCTTAACTAGTACATGATATAAGAAAATTTAAGAATTATCCAGATTGACATTATTATCCAGATTGACATTATTATATACTAGATAAATCTAAATCCTAGTATTCATTGACAGTTCAAAGTGTAAATGTTATTTTCAGAAATTCATGGAAACAAATCTAAATGATATATGTACTGTGATGTTGATTGCATAATATAACAAATCAATGGGAAATATAACTGATATAAAAAAGTGAAGTGTCAGGAGCCATCTAGGAGATGCTAAAGTCTAGCAGGTGATCTTTCTGAGATGTTTTCACCATGAACTGTTGACTAAAATGAATGAACCCTTGCAGGTAAACCCCAAAGAATGACATTTGAGGATTGATTCCTGCTATTGATATGCCTTTACTGTCAATATTAAATTAATATATAATCCCTGGGCATTAGCCCATTCTATCAAGCAGATTTTCTGTAGATCAACAAAAATATACTCTCTTATAGCTATGCTATACAGATAAATACATGATTCTATTAGAAATCCTGAATTATACTAGTAATTATTAAGCCCTTTATAATTAGGGCTGCACTATAGCTCTCTTTCTGATATGAAATCTGTAATTAGAACTCTGCATCTTTATATGCCTTGAGTTAATTGCTTCTGAGGTGGAAAGCAGGGATTTACAATTTAGAACACATACCGTAGGGCTGTAAAACAGTTGATCAAAGGCCATAAGAGAAAACAAGCAATTTATCATTGGTGCAAGGACAGAAGATAAAATATTGACTGGACTTATCTATACAAAACATCAATGCTAACTTAGATGCAAGAATTATAACTTTAAACTCTCAATTAACCTGTGAAGCTAGTGACAGATAATGAATATCTAGCTAGATAACTAGTCTTAATGAAAAAACAAGTAATTATCTCTATTTGTAAACTTGCTCAATTTATGGTTTGAATTTATGCTTTAACTTGTGGCAAACTTTTGATGAATGGAATACCATATGATCATGTGTCCTGGGAAAATACTAAAACCGGGGATGATGATTTTAATGTATGCAAAACACAGCATGCCAAAAGAGAATTATAAACTAAGGCAGAGAGTAGATGGCAGAAGTAAAATATAAGAAAAAGAGTAGAAGCAATAGAAACATAACAGTGAAGTGGTATAGAGATATGGAGCTGACCAGGGATGGAGAGAGAAGAAGAAGATAGCAGAATTCAAGAGCCAAAAGAATAGAAACCAAAAAGAGAGTAGAAGCAAAATAGCATCTGAAGATATAGCAGAAGATAGGAGAATATTAATAAGAGAAGAATGAAGAGAGACAGAGAATGAGCTGGAGAGAGAGAAAGAGCAGAAACATCAGGCAAGCTTCTCCTTACCATGGGACAGAACAAGTTTATCTTCCTGAAGAGGAAAAAGCTATTTTTTTTTCAGACTTGGGCTTAATTCATTTAGCAATAAAAGAACAGAAGCTATTTCTTTCTTTATGGCATAAGAGTTGAAGTTTATTTTTCATACCAAATAGGTGAGTTCTTTCTGCCTTGGCACTTGGTCTTTTGCTCCATATGTATATGTGTATAAATACAGATATGTCTGTGTAAGGATGCAGGTTGATTAGGCAGATCGTTGGACATAACAAGTAAGTCTGTGATAATGAGTGTGTATCTATGAATGTGTGTATGAATGTATGTATGTTTATGTATATTTGATTGTGTAAAATATTTTTTTTCTGCATGCATGACTCTCTTCTCTTGGTTCAGTATTTAACCACAGAATAAGCAAGAAAGGTTTTAGATTTTTTTTTAGAAGCCAGCATTTTTAGCATTTATTATACTCAGAAAATGTAAAGACCAGAGACCATCAGTCTTCAGCCCTATGTCCAACACTATGTCTCATTTCAACTCATTTCAGACCCAGAAGGCTCTAGACAGTAAAGAAATCATTAAAGTTCTTATGATTGTAAAACTCCAGAAATTTAGGCAAGTGGTGGGACAATAGGCTCTAACATGGAAATCCTTAGCCAATTTTAAACACACACACACACACACACACACACACACACACACACACACACAACCAAATAACAAAAAAATAAACAAACAAAATAGAATTATTAATTTTGATTATAAACATTACTCAATTACCTATCATAGCATTTATTGAA
The DNA here is from genome assembly GCF_011762505.2 of Arvicanthis niloticus. Classification (NCBI taxonomy): domain Eukaryota; kingdom Metazoa; phylum Chordata; class Mammalia; order Rodentia; family Muridae; genus Arvicanthis; species Arvicanthis niloticus. Next base: position 13,030,028 of record NC_047660.1, on the reverse strand, counting down.
ACTTGTTAAAATCAGTGTTAGTTGTACTTACATTGTCTAAAATAAATTGTATTAAACAATTGGAAAATTGAAATCACCATACCACTACTGTTTTGCCATTCTGTCGTGCAACTATTGTGAGAGACCAGGGCTTAGATTAATACCTTGATTGATTTAGTGGAGAGGTTAACCAAAAATCTTCCAAAAATCTCATAATTCTCCCATCCTCTCTTTCCATGCTTAGCTAATCTCCCATTTAATTCAGGAAAAATTCTATTCAAAATTATGAAACTATCTCTGCCATAAATTACTGAAAACATGTAAATTTCAATTCTGTTGTCACTATTGTATTCCACTAGGTCATACTCTTATTCCCATATTTATGAGATAATTTGATTTTAGAATTATTGTCTTTGAAATTTGCTAAGTCAATTCTAGTGAGTATTACAATTGCCAAACTATTCTGCTTGCATATTTTCCTTGGTCCCTGGTTCTGTGATTATTTGTCTGTATGCTAGTAATGTTTATGATATTCCAGAAACATGTGTTACTGATCAGTTTTAAAATAAAGGCTGGAATGCAAGACTGTTAAAATTAGGTCAGTTCCCTTTTACTCCTGACACTTCAGAATTTTTGTTCATCAATCAGAAGAATGAATGTACTTTGGACTTGAACATCGTGCCCTTCTGAACTTTGTCTCTCACTAAGACTGCCTAGAAATTCCTCTGTAAGATCATGTCTACTAGAGATCTATGAAATCTCAACAGTATGGCTACCTTAGCAAAACTTACAGAATGACAGCATCACTTGACCTGATAGCATGGATAGAAGAAGTCTCACTGGGTTTCTTTGGAAGATTAAGTCTCAAAATAATAATTTTTCAGACATGTGAAGTTTGTTTTTCCTATAGATAAACTTCCTAGTTTATTATACAGTCCCACATTGTCAATCCTATAGCAAGTGTACAGCCATTAAATATTATATATATATACATATACATATGTATATATATATAATATATATTTACACAATATACATCTATACATGTTGGGGTCCACACTAGCCCCACGTTGGGGCGGCCAAAATAAATGTTGCAGCCCAGGCAAAATGTTGAGGCCTGAGCTGACCCACATTTGGGCAGCCACTGTATCCTGGCCCAAACTGCTGCTCCTGTCTGCGGGTCGGGGTTCAGCAAGAGCGAGGGTGAGGGCAGACTCAAAGAATGGAGACCAGACAGGGTGTGATTCAATCCCGTTTATTCTTCAGTCTCTCTTCCTCTAAGTGTCTCCTGTCTGATTCTCCCTCTATAGTCTCTCTTCTGATCTGTTCTGTCTCTGCCTTTTATATGTCTCACTTCTAAGCCACGCCTCTAAGTTACACCTTTAATCATGCCCTTAGGTCTTGTCTCTAACTCTGATCTCTATACTTCTTAGTCATACTCTTAAACCACACACCTTTAATCTCACACACCTTTAATCTCACACACCTTTAATCTCAAGGTATCTAAACCAAGATCATCGGAGTGTGCTCAGCTGTTGTAGGCTATTGTAATCCAAGTCTCATGTCAGGGTATATGGCTCAAGATGGCTGCAAAGCTGATAGCCGCTTTCTGCTAAAAGTCGGCCCCCACAAATACATGTAAATAAACACAGAAATTTTTATATGGATACATATGTGTTTATGACTGTAATATTATAAATTGCAAGTTATTATATATATATTATATATGTATATATATAATATATATATGTACATATATATATAATAGAGTATAAATAATTATTAATAGCAATTTTCCCTGAAAATATTTTATATTTTTCTCTACTTGCCCAAAATTTTTAGAAAACAGTTGCTATTAACATATATTTAATCATATATTTTTCTCTCTTATTATATATGCACAGATGTATTTAAAATGTTTATGTAGTCGAATGTATGACATATTGTACTTGGTGTAAAAACTATTGATGCATTTCAAGGTGTATGTCTGTAAAATCTACTATGGTAGTTTATTAATTTTTTTAATGTTGATTTTGTGATTGAGCTGAAACTCAAAATCAAATGAATCAAAGATGTAAGCTGTTAATTTAGCTGGGCTATTTGAGGATACTAATTATAAATTAAAGTGACTTGGTAAGACAAAAACTGTTCAGTTTCTTGCTTTAATAGTCTTTATTGTTTGTTAGGTGGTCAGGTCTTTGGACCCGGTGTAAGTTCCTTCCAATTATTCACATTTATTTTCTTATTTGTACTATGCATAAAGCCTCAGCATCTGTTAATGAGCTAGAATAAAAGAACTAATTTTTTCAGATATTTCTCTGTTTGGCTTTTAAAAGATAACAAGAATTCCTCTTTCAGAATACAGACTTGATACTCTCAAAAAATACTATATTACCATTTCCCAAAAATCATTGAAACAATATGATTACCCCAATTCTATAAATCTCTAAAAGTAATTTTTAAAAATTTTCCTCATAACTGCCAAGTGAAATAAATGTTTCTCATTGGTAAAGCTATTTGATCTGTTAATGAAGCGTCTTGTAACCAATATTACTACTTGGAAAGAAACATCTCTTTTCCAGTAAAAGCATCCATAAAATCTTAGTTCATTTTTTCCCATTAGTAGAACTTATATGGAAAAATGAAAACATATATTTTATTAATCTTTCCTTTTGATTGTACTGTATAATACTGTCTTCTAATTTTTAAAAAAATTTACTGGATATTTTATTTATTTATTTACATTTCAAATGTTATGAGCACACATACAAACACACACAATCACAATAAACAAACAAATACAAATTAAAGGTGTGTTGGTGTCCCTGTCTCTCCACTGGGAGCATGGGCCCTGTCTAACTATTGGAGGTGGTTTCTTCAAGTTCCATATCCCCACTGTTGGACATTTAGACTGTGGTCACACATACTGAGTTCTGTAAGCCTCCCCCATCCCAGCTCTCTTGGACTTTCTAGAGGTCCCCCTACCCCACCTGCCCCATCTTTATATTTCCATTCATTCTTTTGGCCCTCTGTGCTTCTCTTCTGTTTTCCCCAGACACCTGATCTCTCCCTTTTGGCTTAACCCTCCTCTGTCCCACCCAGGTCTTTCCCTCCCTCTGCCTCTCATGATTATTTTGTTCTCTCTTCTAAGTGGGATTAAAGCATCCTTACTTGGTCCTTCTCTCTTCTTTAACTTCATAAATTCTCATCAGTATTCTGCATTTTTTGGATATTAGCCCCCAGGGGCAGGATGGGGACAACAACCCACCCTCCAAATTTTTAACCCCAAACTGCTCTTGTCTGAAAGACATGCAGGGACAAAAATTGAGCAGAGACTTAAGGAAAGGCCATCCACTGACTGGCCCAACAGGATCCATCCAATAGGTGGGCAACAATCCTGCCACTATTACTGATGTGTTGTGCTTGCAGACAGGAGCCTATCATGGCTGTTCTCTCAAAGAATCTACTAGCAGCTGACTGAGGCTGATGAAGATACAGCCAAGCCTTTGACTGAAGTTGGAACCCCTATGGAAGAGTTAGGGGAAGGAATGAAAGAACTGAAGAGGATGGCAACCTCATAGGAAAACCAACAGTATCAACTAACTAAAATACCGTGGAGCTCTCAAGGACTAAGCCACCAACCAAAGAGCATACATGGGATGGTCAGCCACAACAGGCAAATATATAACAGAGGACTGCCTTGTATGGCCTCAGTGGGAGAGGATGTGCTTAATCCTGCAGAGACTTAAAACCCCATGGACAGGGCTGGGGGGGGGAGGAAGAAAGGGGCTGTCCTCTCACAGAAGAAGGGGAGGTGGTATTCCCGAAAGAACTCTGAGATGGGGAAACAAGAGGGGATCAATATTTGTGATGTAAATAAATAAAATAATTTATTTAATAAAAAAGAAAGAAGCAAAGATGTAATATTTATGTATTTCTGCTCCTTACTTTGAATATGATGAAATTATGTGCTTCAAGGCTTTGCCACTGTGATTTCCCTGCAAAGATGAGTTCTCCTGTAATTATCTTTTTAGAGGGAATATTCATGTTAATATGAATTATAGTTCTCTCATTATTCATGTATAAGCCTAATAGATTGACCTTTCAAATAACATAAGTGCTTACTACTCTTAGCAGAGCAAACAGACTGAGTCAGAAAATGTTATATTTTCCATTTTAAGAGAGTAATTAGTAATATGTTACTTAGATCATTTTATTTAGCAAAATCTTGATAACATAAAAGAGTCTTATCTCACTTTGCATAATACAGCATAGCATAAGTGAGTCACCTCTTGCCATATTCCCTAGTTTCCTTGCCATTAAGAAACTGGACAATAAATCAAACCATCACTTTGTCAAATGAAATAAAGATGAGTAAGTTTTACTGATTGATCATTATAGTCTGCTTTTAGTTTGACCATAATGGAATATTTTAGCAAGTCCTCCAAGACTATTTTTCCTAAAAGTCTTTTTTATATTATTTTAAACATGACTACCTACTAAAATGTATTTCTACAAATATGACTGTATTTCTTATGTGGGGCTTAATTTTTGTGAAGTTGATGTAACTACACATGTCTGGGAAGAAGGAATCTCAGGTGAGGAAGTGCCTCCATTTGACCAGCCTGTGAGCATGCCTTTGATTAATGATTGCTTTGAGAATGCCTACCCGCTGTAGGTAGCATCAGAACCTAAACAAGTTGTCTTGGATTATTTTTTTTTTTAAAGGAAGCTGAAAAGCCCACCAGAAGAAAGCCAATGATGGTCAAAACTCCATGATCTCAGATTCCATTCATGCCTCTAACTTACTGCTTTGAGTTCTTGCCATGTCTTCTCTCGGTGATCTCGGTGATTTATTGTTATTTATAAATATAAGATGGAATATACTCATTGCTTGTCAGGTATTTTACTTTGTCTTGTGTGTGTGTGTGTTGTGTGTGTGTGTGTGTGTGTGTGTGTGTATTCTCTTAGAAGCTTGTTCTTTTCTAATCAGAGACAGGAAAAAAAAGCAGGCCCTGATTGGAGGTGCAGCAGAGTAAACCCAGGAGGAGAAGAGAGAAGTAGAGGATATATCAGTCAAAATAAAATGTATGAAAAAATAATCTAGTTTCAATAAAAGGAGAATCTTTTTAAAAGGGGAAAATGAGAGAAGAAATTTAACACTATTTGAAAAGAAACTTTTGGAATTATTAATTATTTAGAATACTTGTAACAAAAGTAGTTAATTATTTGGGTCGATGAAATCATTGTCACTCATTAGAAAATAGGTTGTGGTTTATTATATATTTACACATTTATATATATATGGGATTCAGGGACAAAGTCATCTTTGAGTTCAAAGCCACACTGTTATCTGTTATACTGAGCAATTTAAAGAACATTAGGACCACATAGAGAGAACTTATCTCAAAACACAGTGCTGTTTTCTATATGAGTTTATGGAATTAAGAATACATAGCATTATCTACAAAGGCCACAGCTTGTCATATCCTCCAGAGTTGGAGCTATATGTAATTATTGGGTCTAATGTAGGCTCTAGTAGATGAACAGAGGTATACTTTCAGAACCTCCAGCCTATTATCTACCTTAGAAGTTAATTTTATTTATTCTTAAAAAGATAAAATAATAGCATGTACATATATTTATTTAATCAGTATTCAACCTGTCGTATACTAGGCATATTCCTTTTTGATATTAATATTATGTCATATGTTTAAGAACAATGTATCATTTTCTAAAAATGTTGAACATGTAGAAAATGAAATGGTATTAAATATATGGTTGGAAAGATAAATATGAAGTTACTGTAACAATAGAGTTATTAATGTGTTAGCAATGATTTTATAGGATTCTGATTGGGACATAGAGAATAATGAGGTAAAGCAAAGTTGATTATATACTAATACATAAATAGAAATGTTTTTATGAATGAAATAAGTACCTTTAATCTTAACAATTTAATAGAAGCAAAAATCACTGGACTTAGTTGATAAGATACAATTCTAGTAGAGAAAGAAAGTAACACTGCTAAAAATTAAACTAGACTTTGAATAACTAATATGTAATGTAATTATGTGTGTGAATTCAAGTATTTTTTGTAATTCTAAATGTTTTTTAATATTTGGCTAAGTTGACAGGGAACATGAGATCAATGTTTCTTACAGTTATGAGACATTGAGAAGAGTAGAAAGAATTTCACCCACTTCTCTTCTTTCTGTTGAATCATAAAAGAAAGCTTAGGGAAAACTTAGAAATGCCAGTCTGCATTAGGACATTTAAGAATGTATGGCCTTAGTTGTCAGATTCATGACAGCTATTACCTCAAGTAGACCTATCCAGGAGTTTAAGGTAACAAATCACTTAGTCATTAGCATTTGGATAGCTTCCAGATGAAATTGCCTTGGAAAAGTGTCAACATTAGTTGAAGTGATTAATGGCAAATCATTTGAACAGGGCACAATACTTTGGCTTAAATTTATGGCACATTATTGTATTAAAACAATTATTCTTATTCTTTAATTGATTTCTTTTCAAACCAACTTTTTATTTTTTACCCCCAGAGATGTACGTATGCATGCAGGTTAGAATTTCTCTTTTATAATAATAAAATTATCAACAAAAATATAGGCATAGGTTAAAAGGACAATTGAATTTTTTGATCAATTTTTATGTGAATTGTATATATTGGTACAATAGTGAGCTCTTTTTATTTATCTCCATATCTAAATTTCATGTCCTCTTACTTGTTAGTTATTATCATTTTGGTTTTGATACACATATAAATTTGTAAATTCATAAAAGCAACCTGCTGAGTTCATACAGTAATATATATATGATATAGATATAGATATAGATATAGAAGATGATTATAGATATAGGTATAGATATAGATATAGATATAGATATAGATATAGATATAGATATAGATATAGATATAGATATATCAGAGTTGACCAACATATCAGTAGCCTTATCTGTCACAAACTGATTCTGCCGTTATCAACAGTCACTAATTACCAGTAGCTTGTACTGTGGTCATGTACTTTTTCCCTCCACATTGTCATGTTAACTAGTAGAGTCAGTTTTCAGGCAGATATAGGTCCCCTTCACATGTGGAGCAAAAGTGGAGTATGGTCTTCATGTAGATCCCCTAACACCTGGAGCAGGGGCTCAGCTGAATGCTGTTGCCTATCTCTGGACTATCCTCCTCTATAGGGCTGTTTTGTCTAGACTCAGTGGGAGTGAAACTTGATGTGCCAGGGTGGGAGGTTTCCTAGGGGGTCCTCCAACCTCTCACAGGACATGGGGAGATTGGGATGAGGGAGAGACTGTTTGGAGGGGGGAGACAGAACAGCAGTTGAGATGTAACATGAATAAATTAAAAAAAAAAGATTCACCAACAACTTTGAGGTATTTTTATATCTGGTTTGGTACTTGGTGAGTTTTTTTGGTTGGGTTTTGGTTTGTTTTTTGATATTGTTGTTACTTTTAGCGGTCCCTTCATGAACCAGCCTATTCCTATTATTGTTTTTATTGTCTCACTTGTTTCTAAAAGGTTATAAGGCATACAAAGAGTACAGAAGGTAGACACTGTCCTAGAATACAAGCCAAATAGCTACATCTAATGAGAGGATCATATGATTTTTTTCTTTTAGTTTGTTTGCATGGTGGATTACATTGATGGATTTTCATTTATTGAACCATTCCTGCATCCCTGAAATAAAATATACTTGATAAAATGGATGATGTTTTTGGTATATTCCTGGAATTGGTAAGCAAATATTTTAAATATTTTTGCATCAATATTTCACAAGAAGAATTGGTCTGAAATTCTTATTATTTTTTGTTGAGGTTTTGTGTGGCTTAAGTATCAGGGTCACTGTGGTTTCATAGAATAAATTTGGCACTGTTTCTTCTACAATTTTGTAAAATAGTTTGAGGAATATTGGTGTTAACTCTTCTTTGAGATGTCTGTTAGGTCCATTTGATTCATAATGTACAGTAGTTTCATTATTTCTCTGTTTAGTTTCTGTCTGGATGACCTGTCAATTGGTGAGAGTTGGGATGTAAAGTCTCCTTTTCTTAATGTGTGGGGTTTGATGTGCAATTTGAGATTTATCAATGTTTCTTTTACAAATGTGGGTGCCCTGGTGTTTGGGACATATATGGTCAGAATTGAGGTATGATCTTGGTAGATTTTTTTTTCTTTTGATGAGTATGAAGTGTCCTTCCCTGTCTTTTTTGATTGATTTTTGTTGAAAGTCTATTTTATTAGATAGTAGAATAGCTACCCAGCTTACTTCTTGGGTCGATTTGCTTGGAAAACATTTTCCAGCCCTCTATTCTGACTTATTCTCTGTCTTTATTGCTGAGTTGTTTTTTGTATGCAATAGAATGATGGATCCTGAATTTGATAAATATTCTGTTAGCCTGTGTATTTTTATTGGGAAATTGAGTCCATTGTTGTGGATAGATATTAAATGACCAGTGACTTTTAAAAATGTTGAGTACTTCATGAATGTGCATGCCATCCTTGTGCAGGGGCCATGCCCATCTTCTCTGTATTGTTAAAGTTTTAGTATCTGTGTTTCTGAAGCAAAAGTGTTGGTAAATATTAATGAACATTGGATACATTCCCAAACCTAAATCTATGTTCTATGCTTAAGTTGGATAAGTGCTGCCTGCCCACTCCACCTATCCCATAAACTCAATTCTTATAATACTTAATAGGTAAGATACTATCATTTAGTTAGAATGATGGTCATTGTCTGAATTTTTTATCAGTTTACTGTTCTTGGGAGACAATACCATTTTCTTCCAAATTTGCCTGTTTCTTTTAAAAGGGAAATTATTATAAATATAAATCATAGAATTCCTTTAAAATGATCAATATTTAGAGAACTGTTCATTATTTAAGTATTGAAAGTGAAAATAACTTAAGAAAACTTAAAGAAACTTAAAGAAAAATAACTTTCTTAAAAGAAGAAAGGGAAGGAGGAAGGAAGGAAGGAAGGAAGGAAGAGAGAGAGACAGAGAGAGAAAGAGAAAGGAGCAAAAGAATACATGCAAAATAACCAAATAGTAATGAGTTTAAAATATTTGCTAATAGAACCTGTGATTTCATGTATAACTGTGAATTCATATATAATGATTTAGACATGACTGATATTCAATTTTAATAAATCTGAAGATTTACAATAAAATGCAATCTACATTGTGAATTGTTGAAGATAACCTAGTATGTTCTATATTTGTTCATAGAAATTAAACTTTAGCAGGTTTTATCAAAATATCAATATTTATATTTATGATTAGGAAGCAAAATTTTGCTTAAATATTTAAGCCAAACCTTATAATAACTACCATGCCTAATGTTTTCTTCAAACTCTGCTACCTAAGAAAGAGCTTAACTAAGCAAAACATTGGCAGTGGCAAGCACTCCACAAAGATTATTGCTTCTACTTGATTTAAAATATAATATGACAATAAATTTCTCTGGGAATAATTAATCTTAGAAAACACAAAGGTTCTTTTTACTTGTTCTTTTTTAGTTATTATTTTTCTCAAACATTACATACACATAGTGTACTTGAGATATTCACCTGTGTTTTCAAATCATATCCCACTGCTTTTCTTCTTTCCAGTAAATCTTTCTGCTTTAATCTCTCTCTCTCTCTCTCTCTCTCTCTCTCTCTCTCTCTCTCTCTCTCTCTCGCCTCTCTCGCCCCCCGCTCTCTCTCTCTCTCTCTCTCCCCTTTGTGTATGTGAGTGTGTGTGTGTGTTTGTGTGTGTGTGTGTATGTGTGTGTGTGTCTGTGTGTGTCTGTGTGTGTGTGTGTGTGTGTGTCTGTGTGTTTATTTATGGCCAAATACATTAGATTAGTATTGTCTATTTTAACATAGTTGAGGACTTATTACTTGAGCCAATGAAGTTTACCATTGTCTACAATAGAGAATAATGTGACTGCCCAACTCCCACTAACCTTTAATTGTCTAAAGTTTCTAAAAGCCATGCTATGTCCAGAAGTTCTTCTCTCATAATTTAAAACTGAATTTATTTCCATCCCCTCTTCCAAAACACTCTCTAGAGCTTGGAGTGAATGACATGTATGAGCTATTCAGGGCTGAACACACAACTTCTGAGCACTTTTACTAGTCATGAGCCTCTACATTAAGTCTACTTCCATTTAACAACTATATTTTACTTTGATGTAACTGTGCATACATTTATCACAAAACATAATGTAGAATGATTGCAAATCATATAAAATTGGATTGCAATATTGAATTCAAAATAGTTCTCATGACCACATGAATTATTATGTTCTCCTTTACACTCTCAACTTTCTGGACAACTTCTGTATGTTTTAAAGCATAAATAGTGAAACAGAATCTGGCCAATATGAAAGTCACCATGAAGTAATCACATTTGTTTCAGAAAACTTGGAAAATACAAACTTTTCACTGTGTGACAATTTGTGATTTTATGTATATCTTATGGATTAATATGATTTTTGAAAATTTTACCTGTCACTAGGATTTTATATCTATTGCAAAGACAAACATATATGACATTAGTTTGCAGAGAATTATCCACTGTGCTTTACAAAGTGATAATACTTGGGAATAATTCTAATAGACAGCATGTTTGAATTGATTCTGACTTTATTCTACATTACATGATAACAACCACAAAGAAAAATTCAAAATCCATTTGAATTTAATGCATATATATATATATATTCCTCATTAAGTAAATATCCTTTCTATTAGAAATAAACATAATTTTATCACTTTTCTAATAACAAGATTTGATAACATTTTATTAGTAGTAAAATTGCAATGGTAGAAACTGCCTTAAAATTGATGTTTATGCTGTGATGTGAGAAGATCAGTAGCTAAACATATATAACTTGTTATTTATCACTGCTCTTTCTGACTAACTAATTTGCTTAGTAAGGATACCTTTTTACAATCTTGTTTCTAGCATGGATCATTTCAAGATTCATGCTTTTTTTTTTACATGTTCAGTTCCTCATATGGATTCATGACATATATTAAGGAATAGCCATGAGTGACATATGTGAATCATGGAAGAATTTGTTGCTTTGGTGAATGATAATACAGTTTAATGAATGCTTACAAGATTTAGAAAAATCTGTCATTTGTTGTATTGATTTCTTTGTATAGAAAATATGACTTAATATTTCCAATTATTAATCACTTTGTAAATTAATAACATTATATACCCAAACGGATAATACCTGTTCCTTTGAAGTAAATAAGCATTTAAGATCACTTATGAGGTGACCACTATTCATTAAGTAATGGGTGAACCATAAAAACAAAACAAAAGCCACCAATATTGAACTAAGCTTTCATATTTTAAAGATATCACAAAACTCTTTCTTACTGAAAACAAAATACTTAGGGTTGTCTGACCTGACTTGCTGATTCAAGAACTTTTCCCGTCAAACCAATTTTATTTCTTAAAACTGCATTTTTATGTTCCAAGTCAATTATAAGCTGAAAATGTTTTAAATGCTGAACATTATTCCATCTTCTATGAAACTGTCACCTTGCCAAGGGTTGTTGGCTTACTTAGGGAAAAATAACTCCAACTACCAAGAATAGGTTTCTTTTTTGAAAGCTTAAAGCTATTCTGAATCTTGAAGTGCTATTCATATTTCTATAGAATTGCCTCTACGAATTAATCATTTCTTTTACAAATGAAAATTGATATCACAAGTAGAAACAGTCCTTCAAGATGCATTAGCAAGTTTTATGGAGTTTTATATATCGTTTACAACTAATAGAAAATGTTATGTTCCAAGTTGATTGTTTTTTTTTCAAATTTCATTGAGATTGAGAGCTGTTTCAAAGGAAATAGTTAATTTAGTATACAAGTAGTTAAATGTGAAAATATTTTCTCTGTCAATTTTATGAGATTTCTAATCATCTTGACACACCATGATCTATAGAATAAACACCAAAATTACCAAAAGATTGCTACTGATTAATTTAATTTCAAGTGTTGATTTGCCTTAACTTACAACTCTAGTTTTTATCAAAATGAAAAAGTTGTTCTTGGCCAAAAGAGTTCCTCACCAAACCGAGTCTGCCTGCACACTGCCATTCCTCCAACCATAATGATAATAGACTAAACTTCTGACACTGTAAGCCAGACTCAATTACAAGTTTTCTTTTACAAGAATTGCCATGGTTATGGTGTCTCTTAACAGCAATTGAAATCCTAAATAAAACAGTGCAGTATAATTGTGTATGCGTCTATGTGAATGTGAGCCAGAGATTAGTGCTGGGGTCTTTCTAAGTATCTCAATTCATTTTTTAAAGAAAATGTCTTTTATAGAACCTGAAGATGCCTACTTATAGATAGTCTACTTAGCTTGCCAGCCCCAGGAATCCAAGAATTCCCTGCCTAGCTGGAAGTACTGTGGTCACGTGACTTCCAGGTCCACTCATCTTTGACATTGGTGCTCAAGATCCATGCTCAGGTCCTTATATTTTAGCTGAAAACACTATACTGAGTGATGTAGCTCTTCAGCTAACATTTACCATCCTATGTTTGTTATATGATTTCTTTGTATACTTTTGAGAGGTTTCTTTTTCTTTTTTTAATTTTAAACACCTTTTTTATTGGATATTTTCTTTATTTACATTTCAATTGTTTTCCCCTTTCCAGGTCTCCCCTTCAGAAACCTCCTATCCCATCCCCTCTCTCCATGTCTCTATGAGGGTGCTGCCCCACCTACCCACCCACTCCTTGTTGGGAGCCGACTTTAGTAGAAAGCGGCTAGATCAACTTTGCAGCCATCTGGAACCATATACCCTGATGAAAGACTTGATTGTCAAAAGCCTATAACAGCTGAAGCACACTCTGATAAATATATTGTTTATGCCACATAGCTTGTTTTGCTGTTTAGTGACCTCAGCTGTATGGTGCACGTGGTAAAATGTTTTCACCTGTGTTCTCCTGCTTGTGTATATAAATACCTCAGAATTCCCTTCAATAAAAGAGACTTGAGAAGGAGAGACTCAATAGAGACTTGAGAAAATAGAGAAGAGACTGAATCACACCCTGTCTTGTCTCCGTTCTTCGAGTTGCTTGCCCCAAGAGCCCCACTCTCTCTCTTGACCAGGGCACTTAGCCCCCAAAAGCGTTGAGGCAAAGTGTTGAGGAAGAGCACGGGCTGCAACAACTCCTGTCTTCCTGCCCAGGCATTCCCTTACACCGAGGCATAGAACACCCTCAGGCTCAAGGGCTGCTCCTCCCACTGACGTCCAACAAGGCTATCCTGTGCCACATATGAGGCCTGAGTCATGAAACCCTCCATGTGTGCTCTTTGGTTGGTGGTTTAGTCCCTGGGAGCTCTGAGGGGTCTGGCCAGTTGACACTATTGCTCCCCACATGTGGTTGCAAAGAGAGGTTTCTTTTTGATGGATGTTCTTTTGACATGAAAACCTCTTGCTTCATCCATTAGATATGGGCATATTGGAGGGATCATTTTCTACATGCTCTGTAAATGTAAAAAGCCATTATTCTTCTATACAGTTCTTAACACTTTTATTTTCTGAATAGAAATAAAGTGACCACTATAATTTTAATTATATCTACAACTGCTTATACATATTCTATATGTATTCACCATGTCTTTAGTTTCTCTACCACTTTATACACACATACACACATAAATGAATGTGTATATTTACATACAGAAACATTTCTCTCTAAATATGGCTTCTTGGTTATTAAATACATGTGCAAAATTTCTAGCTTACATAATGATAATTTCACTTCAAATTCATTGACGTTCTTACTCACTCCTTGTTTTGGGCTTTCTTTCCCTCATTCGATTATAAATTTATTTTGGTGGAAAATCATTCTATATCTTTTTAAGATTCCCTTACCGCCCTCCAAACTCTTCATTACACCCTTCTTTGCTCTTCTTCAACTCATAACTTCTCATGAATTATTATTTCATTTTATATTTACCAAAGCATACTTTATACTTCATTTCCTGAGTACATTGGTATATTAAATAACTGCTAGTGCAAAGCTATATACTCTCTGCTATATTTTTTATATATTTGGTTTTGTTAAGTCTATTCATTTAATTTAGTTTGTATGACAAATAGTGTAGTTAACAAATTTTCTCTTAAGATGTTTAAATTGTTATAAACTTTGATTTGAAATATTAGATTCACCATGAAAATCATATTTTCTGATTTTAACACTAATATATAAAAAGCACTTCTTGCCAGGCAGCAGTGGCACATGCTTTTAATGCCAACACTTAGGAGGCAAAAACAGGCAGATATTTGAATTCGAGGCTAGGCTGGTCTACAGTGCAAATTCCAAGATAGCCAATGTTATACAGAATCAATCAAACAAACAAACAAAAGAGTGAAAGAACAAAGAAACAAACAAATCAAGCAAACACAACTCTTTTCTTGAATAAAGCAATGGGGCCTAGCTTCCCATATTCCTAACTCAATATCAAATTTCTTTTGGAATGAATACTGTGTTTCCCAGGGATTTTGTTGTGGTGAATTATGCATGGTATATTATTTGAGATGGCACCTAGAAGGGGCCATTAGTCCTTAGACTGGTGATCCTACAAACGCAAGGTTCCCTTGTTGTTCTCAGAACTAGGAAAGATATTGTTATCAGATTCGTACTGCTGAATCCTTATTTTTGGATGATCCTACTTCCAGATACATTGGAAATAGATTTCATCTATGCATAATGCACACTGTCAGTGATATTTTTAATAATAGTAGACATAGGCTAAATATTTTCAAATTCAAATATTTTTATTTATATACTGTCAATTTTAATCATGTTTTTCCTCCTGTCATTTAAATTATTCCTAGTTACAATGGAAATTCTAATATTTTATTCTAAAAATTACAAGATTATAATATCACAATAAAACTTATTTACTACTTAGCAGGTTTTTATATTTACAAAATTATCACTTTAATAATTTGATAATTATTTAAAAAATAAAATAAAAATTTACAAAATTATCAACAATAATGGAAGCATGTTAGAAAATAGGGTATCATATTATTTTCTTTCTTTAATAATCACCACATATCAAGTAAGTCTGAGATTTTTATCTAGTTTTATATAAACTCTTTAACTAATTACTCCTAAAAAATACAATATTTTTTCCAAACTTATTCTCATTATTCACTTGTCTTGATAATCTGAGACAGTTTGAGCATTTTAATTTATCATAGTTTTTCAGGATAATGGCCAAGGATAAGAAAATGAGCTTCAGGCAGGAATCTGACATTAGGCTAGAACAAAGGAGTAATTTCGGGCAGGATTCTTAATCTTAGGCTAGAACAAAGAAGTAATTTCAGGCAGGAATCTAAATTTTAGGCTAGAACAAACAATTAGGCTTCAGGCATAAAAATGACTTTGGGCTAGGACAGGGAAGTAGGGTCAGATAT
Organism: Arvicanthis niloticus; assembly: GCF_011762505.2. NCBI lineage: Eukaryota > Metazoa > Chordata > Mammalia > Rodentia > Muridae > Arvicanthis > Arvicanthis niloticus. Next base: position 13,014,567 of record NC_047660.1, on the reverse strand, counting down.
TTTGGTCATCCTGATAAGCCCTTAGAAACAGTGATCATGGGACCTTGTTTATTGCCTTGCTTGTTTTTGACTCTTTGTGCTATTGTCTTGCTCTTTCCTTGACCATATGTATCTATTGTATTGCTATTTCCTCAACCTAGAAATGTCCTTAATACTTACATGTAATTAAATTGGTATAAAAGCAAAATAAATAAATAAATAAATAAATAAATTCAGAAAAAAAAATCCAGGCAGTCCCATTGAGGTCAGTTGAATGCAGATCAGTCAGTTTAGTGGAGTTCAGTTCAGTTCCATGCAGGCAGTGTAGTACAGTTTATTCAGTTTACAGAGTTAGTTTTGCCCAGCAGAGCAATTCAGTGAGAAGCCAAGAGAAGACAGTTTTTGAAGAGTTTTATCATAAATAGCTGTGTTGAACCAGCCAGCTATAATTCAGAAAAAGTATAGGAGCGCTTATTCATCTGTAAGTCTCCAAGGTGACAATTATATCTGGTAAATAAAAATTACTATTATTTATTAAATTTTCCACTTAACTGATTCTCAAATATTGGAATACCTATGGTTGGAGTTATTTTTTTCACAAAAATAAGATGTCTCCATTTTACATAAAATTACATTATAATATTTCTAATATTCTAATACTTTGTGGTTTTCTTCAAATCACTTTGAAATGAAGAATAGGAATGTAATCCTGGAAAAAGATTCAGGGAACTTGGAAACAGAAACTGATTATACAATATGCTCTCAATTTTATAATGCATAAAACTGTTCTATCCAAATTAAGTGCATTCATGAACATTTTACTGAGTGTTACTCTGGACCTTATTTTCTGTTCAAAGCAGTATTGAATGACTACTATAATTAGGGATTCAAAGCTTAAGGAAAAGAATAAAAGAGGAAAGAAAAAGGAACTTTACTGCAAAAATAGATCATGTTTTCCCAAACTTTAATTTATTGACAAGTGAAATCTATGTGGAACTGGAGTGACAGCGAAGAAACCATAAGTAGCTCTTAGAGGAAAATGTTAGACTGATTTACAGTGTTCACTTCTGGTGGTCAAAAAACCACGAGTTCCAGGGAATTTGATGCCATGGTGCGTGTGTGTGAGTGTGTGTGTGTGTGTGTGTGTGTGTGTGTGTGTGTGTTGCATGGACATGGAAAAAGTACATGTGCTCATGGAAAATGTACACAAACAATAACATGAATAATTCATTAAAATAAATCTAAACCCCCCAAATACTTATTTTTTTCTGTTCACTTGTTAGAATGAACAGAATATAAAATAGTTAACTATATTCTATAACAAAACATCTGCTTTCTTCAACTAACCATTGTATAGTTGAGAAGACAATTACAATACCTTCCGGATAGTGTGTATTATTTTTACAGATATTTAAGTTTGTTTTACTATTATTATTGTGTGTGATTTATTTTTGAAGCTTTTATGTGGATATTAGAGGACAAATTTAGAGGTTAAATTATCTCCTTCATATGTAAGTTCTGTATATGAAATTCAGATTCTCTGTTTTGCCCAGTAAGAATCTCTAACTGAGGGCCAGGTAGTGGTGGCACAGGACTTTAATCCCAGCACTTGGGAGGCAGAGGCAGGCAGATTTCTGAGTTCTAGGCCAACCTGGTCTACAGAGTACAGAGTGAGTTCCAGAACAGCCAGGGCCACACAGAGAAACCTTGTCTTGAAAAACCAAAAAAAAAAAAAAAAAAAAAAAAAAAACCTAACTTGTATAATGTCTAGCTGGCTCATTTATCCCACATATACAGTTGAAGACTGTAATTAATAAAATTAGTTTTGTCGATGCCCACCCATCTTTGAAAAGGCTGAATTGACATTCATGCAAAATTTTAGTCCACCACTTCTTATTAAATTTTGTACTTTAAAATAATGTGGGCTAAACTTAGAATATAACTCTTATTTTGAGTTCTCACACAGTGCAAAGAGGTTTAGAGTCAAGCCGACCCAGGAAACCTGGGAATAATATAAGTCTGTTAATGGTATTAGGTTGAAAAACTTTTCTGTGAAATAAATATTCAGAAGAAATTCTGATCTCCATTATTCACAGCTTATCCGTAAGAAAGCACTCAGTAAAATTCCCATCATTTTAAAATATGGATGCCTTGTGGCTATGATAGCTTTCTTCTGACATGATATAGAGAGTACTGCAAGGATACTTTACATTTTCATGATGTTTGTTCCTCTTTAAAGGATCTGTCTTAATGTAATATTGTACTACAGATAAATACAGATTTACTTGATTCTATTTGTGAAAGGCAATCATTTGCTTTTTGTGTTTCTAATACAAATAAATGTTGTTATTTGTGCATCTATATAAGAAATATTATGTTAACCACAGTTTCAGAAGCCTACAATAGATTGCACTCCTCATAATTCACTAAAATGTATTTCAAATTATTAGTAGTATTATTTTATTTCTTTCTGAGAAAAATATTAACATTATTACTTTACTTCAAAGGTTGCAATGTGAGCATGGCCCTTGTACGAACGTTCTTTTAAAATTTCAGGTTTGTTGAAAAATGAGAAAGGGTCTCATACATTACAGGCCATGATCTGCAAGGTAGTGAGTTTTAAAATTCAGAAAGAAAAATCCAGAGGACGTATCTTAACAGCTAAATTTCTTGGCACAGATGGAAAAAAAGGTAGCCAGCATCCACATGTTGGAAGAATGGTGAAATTTGGGATGGGTGGAATGCCTGGACCCCAGATGTCAGGAGGCAGACACATGTATGAGTTCTTTGGCAGATAACAGGACAGTCTCGCTACCTGCAGTAGATGAACTGTAAGCTTTGGATTCAGCTAAAGAGCCTGCTTTAGTCACTAAAGTGTTGATCAGTGAAGAAAAATAATGGGCATCTAACTCTGGCTTTCACATATACACATACACATGTGCACCTAAACATGTAAACACATGATATCACCAGAAATAAAACTTTTAAAAAACTAAAAGAAAAATATAAATGAATGGAGAAGTAACTCCCTGGGAAACTGTTGGCATAGAATGCCATTTGAAAGACATGGCTTCAAACACTAGCATTGGAGAAAAAGAAAGACAAGGTGAATTTTAACATGTAAAATTATCAAGCTTATAAGCTTTAATTTGTGATAGCATCATATTTCACAGATCAATGTTATTTAGTACAATGATTAGCTATTTATACAGCTGAATCTACATGTAACAAAGTCATGAACACATAAACTTATAGATGCAGGCATAGAATTTCCACACCCTCAGGTAATTTGCAAGTTCAGAACTAGTAACATTTATGTCATTATTAAAGAAGACACAAAAAATTCTCAAACATCACACATGCTTTTTTCTTTTTCTGTTTTTCTGAGATTGAATAACTTAAACTCCCAATTCTCCTGCCTCTTGAGATTGTAGGCATGTGTCGGCACACCCCCTGCATCAGATATTAAGATCGAAAGCCAAATATTTCCAAAAGCACTTCAGAATGATATTCAGACACTGAAATGATGTCTTAGATATGAATAAAATCAATGTGACCACATAGACAATTAGAAGTCTGTAAGGTAATTCAGGACCTTGGTTTTTCAATGATTTTCTTCTTTATCTTAGGACTGTAGAAATGCTTCAGAACAGAATTCTACATCTTCCATATTTCCTTTAAGAATAAAGATAATGTTAATATTGTTTTACAACCATGAACAAACATATTTGTCAATAGGTCTCCATATCAATGGGAACTCTAGAATTGATTTTATGCAACAAGAGACCCTAGGGATCAATGAAGTTAGTGGGATGGAAGGCCTGTGTTCCGCACCTGTATCTTTTAGGAGAAGAAGATATATTTGTAAAGGATAAACTTAATTAATAGGAAGAAATCAATTTATAACAAATAAAACTAATATATTTATAATTGGTATACATTTATAGAATTCGGTTTTCCTTCGATACCGACAGAAATTCAAATTATAGTTCTCTGAATACAGTCATTTCTTTAACAAGGAGAATGATGCTGAAGTATCAGAAAATCTGGAACATGATTTTCATTATTCCAAGTAAAGGAAATTTCATTAGATCTGTACTAGACACAGACACTTTGGTAATATTCAATTTAAAAAAACCTCAGGTAATAGAAACAAAACACACCCAACCACTTAAATAGAGTAAAAATAAGTATATAAAATATGTCTAAAATCAAGAGCTTAGGACAAGCTTCCAGCCAAATAAAAGAATATTTTATGAAATATGATAAAATCTATTGATTCTAATGAAGAATAGTTTAAATCAACTTTCAGTCAGAGGGAAAAGCAACTAAGTGTGTGTAGTCTTTATGCCATCTCATTATTAGGTATATGTGGATGTTAACTGTCAAACAGTGGAACATAAATAGTTTGGTATTATATGATTACATCAAGAGAAATGGAAGCTTAGTGTTATGAATTCAAAGGAAGGAGGCATCTTTATAGTTTTAAAGTTCAAAGAAGCCACCATTAAAAACAGAGAATCTGTGGATCCATGGATACATTATCAAAAACTGGGGCACTGTAACTACAAAGCACTCTTAGGAAACAATGATTAGATTTTCTCAATGGCTTTCAAGGTTTAATAAAATGATTCAGCAAAGCCCTTTCTTTTCACTGTCTGTATGGCACAAAGGGTTTAGTTTAGGTTATTTAATTCTGAGAATCAAATGGACTGGATACAGACTGTCGCAAGACTTAATAGAATTGACACTGGATACCTGAGTCTAATCAGGGCATCCTATTTCCAAAGGGATAGAGTAGAGCTGGGTCAGTGTTTTGGGTGTCAGCAATTTAGTTGTCTGGCTGGCGAAGCTACAGAATGAGAAGTTGAAGAAAATGGAGGCTTTGATTAAATCTTTACATAAAGACCTTTTATTCTGGCTATCTAGGAGCTAAAGCCTTTCTACTGAGTCTGTAAGTAGGAGAATAACTCAGCCTCAAGCATTTTATCTCAACTCTCAACTGAAGAGTAAGTTCTTTCTGGTAGGAATGAACTCTACCAAAAATTACCAACTTAATTGATTGTAAGTAAAATTTTGTACACAAGTGGGCTACGTAAAGGTGTTATAAAAATTTTTACTTGCCATAGTTTTCACATGAAGTGACCACCACTATTCAATGAAAAATAGCCATTTTCAGTTTTATTCATAAGCAGTGGGATGAATCTGGTTTAGCAGAAATCACATTTGAGTTTATTTATTTTACCCTTTGCATAGCTATTGTAAGAAATCTATCAACTCTCCAGTGTAATAACATATTCTGCTTGAAGAAAAACAAAACCAAAATCAAAACACTATTTAATTAACATAAACCATTGAATAATGGACAAAAAGAATAAACCAATTCTTCTGTCTAGAATTATATGTAGATGACTGTTGAGATCTCAGAATTATTCAAAACAATGTTGCTAAGACCATGTTTGATGATATGGTAGTCTTTATACAGCTGATGTTCTATTAATTAAGAATTTGGCAACATATTAAGGAAAAGAAGATAAAAAATTCATGATAAAAGAAACACTAAAAGTGATTGTATGCCGCTAGAAAAATAAGATATTTACTTATATGGTCATTCATTTTCAAATAAGAAAAAGAAATAAAAATATATTTTTTTATTTTTTTAACCTATGCTCAATAAAATTCGAGATAAAGTGTATTTTAATATGCAATTAATATACTTTCCCCATGAACTCATTTAAAATGTTATTATGTAAGGTACCATGTAAATATAAAGTTGTGCATTGGTCTTATTCATATTTTATAAAGCATTTTTTAAATATTTTATGTGAACCCTAGACATCACTGCCCATCATAGCTGCCACTTTATGAGTCATCTAAGAGAGCTTTCTATAGCACATCATCTTCCCTCTGTCCCTTCTCTGAGATACAGCTTTTAGAAATTCTCTGTGATGCTGTCACTGGAAATTTTACCCCAAGCTATCAAATTAGAAGTTCCACTCTGTCAGCTGCTTTTACCCCTCCCCCAGTCACTAAGGAGGTGTATTTGACCTGCATGATAAATACTTGCATCTATGAGTTCTCAAAAGTTATCTTGTTGACAGTTTAGCTGTTATTCAACACCAGCAATTATGCTGTCCTAACTGCATAAACTATTGATATACTATAAAGTAATTTGTCCTGTTTTGTTAAAAGTAATATAAAAACAAACTATAAAAGTGTCTAAAACCATGGCTATGTGCCCTTTTCAAAAATTATCTTGCATTTCCAAGATAATTGATGAAATATAAAATATGTCTAAAACTAGTGCCTTAAAAGAGAAACCTTGTTTTCAAGTTGTGAGTTAAGTTCAGGAAAACCTCCAAACAATGTAGACTACTGACTTGATCATTTCTTAGAACTTTGGGAAAAATTCTTGCTGAATCTAGGATATGGGTTATGGAGGAATTGAGCTAGTATAGATCTCAAATCTTAAATCTTGAAGTCTACCTCTTAGTGCATCAAAAGATGTTTTAAAAGCTGCCAAGGAAGAAAAGTAATTAATCAGCTTACCCACCTGTTTAGTCTAGAATTCACAACAATGACCATCAAGGAAATGTGTTCCTGAAGGTGTGATAGTGGAAATTTTATTGATAATTAACAGTTGTCTAAATGTACTCTAGGAAACTTTAGGCTGGTACTGACAATCTGGCTCACATGGCTAGAGTGTTCTTAGAGCTCACAGGACAAATGACAGTTAAAATCATTTGACTAAGTCAATGTATCTTGTAACTGTATTGAAACACCAAGTATAACTCTTCCTCCTGATCCAAGGTTCTTTTATTTTCTGCAGAAAGAGATTAATACTATAGAGATCACCAACAGAAAGTGTCTGTCTGTGATCATATCAATTAGTACATGAACAAAACAACCACTATGTCTAAGGCTCAAAGAAACAACAGAGGAGTGGGGCAAAACAAAACAAGATAGAGCCAGAAGAACAATAGGCTTGCTGTGGAATATTCTTCTATACACATCATGGATGCTGAACCCATGTAACCTCAACAAGACGTTCATAAGGACTACATTAGTAGTACATATTTGAATGCATACATTTCACAGTAATGATGAAGGGAGTTGATATCATGAATCTGAGAGGTGGAAAATGTAAGAGCTGGAGGGAATAGAAATATAGTAAATACTCTGTATGATATTCTCAAAAACTCATACATATATAAACACAAAAAGAAATGAGTCTTGTACTGTAAAAATATGTTTAAGGCATGTAGAATGTATTATTTTATTTTGCTCTATATTCCAGTGTGAGAAACATATCAGAAAAGTTGCATTATACATGGGAAGCAATTCTTTCCTAGACTCTTGGCATCTAATCCTGAGAAATTCAACCTGAGCAGCAAATGCTGAGAGACATGATGGTGCATAATTAGATAGAGAGCAAGGATGGATTTGTAAGGTTGCAGCATCAGGTTCCACAGGGAGGACCTACATTAAGAGACTTGGAGTAGAACAGGAGGTAACTCAAAGACAGTTTAGTGAGTCATGCAAAGTAGGCTTTGCTTCAGTGTTACACAATGGGGAATCCCTGAAGGGTTTAGACAGAGGAGAAACATGAGCATGGCTGACTGATAGCAGGAAAGACTGCAGAAATGTAGCAAAGTAGCAGCAGAATTAACTAGAAATAGTCCACAGGAAAGCTGATGATAGCTTGCAATCAGTAGTAAGTAACGAGATTGGGAAAAGAAAGGTTGTGCAATTTAAAGTTGTTTTCTATTTGATAACAATACAGATGGGAAATAAAGAATACAGAGGCAGAACACTAAAGAACTCTAATAGTACATCATTGGTTTTTTTTTGTTTTCTTTTGTTTTTGTTTGTTTGTTTTTTTTTCTTTCTGCCTTTCCTGTTCTTTTATAAAATGATGAAATCATGATGCCTAAGGGGAAATCAAGTAACTCTTTGGAAGAATGTATTAAAAAATCTGACAAAATTAATGGTAACGATTTTTCATTTGATAATTATTAGCTTCCTGATACAGTATCCTTTCCAGATTATGTTCATTATATTCTACTTGTCAACTTTACAGTTTGAAAACAGCACTTTTGTAATTATAACTAGGCCCACACAATGCCTAAGAAAATATGGTTGGAAAGACTGTAAGACACAGAAAATGGAAGGAGTGTTGCAAAATGCTATCTTGTGTATAGGCTATTGCTGTTGGAAGGATGAAAATATAGCAGCTCTTGTTATGTTCATATATATGCACATACCCACACTCACCCACCCTCATACACAAACTCACACACATACACACACAAAAGTTCACACACACACATACAAACAAAACACCTGCCCCCACACACATAGAAACATACAAACACATGCAAACCCACACACACATACATACACACACACTATTGAACACATTCATATGTGCACACATGCTACACAAACACACAGAGGAAAACTACCTGAGAATAGAAAGTTAGTAGGCAGAAACAGGAACAGGATATAACATGGTGATTAGGGCTGAATATGATCACAATGCCTTGGGGACATGTATAAAATTATCAGGAAAAAAGAGAATAATTTAATGATTTATTGACATTCAGTTGAAATTCTATTTGTACTTGTGGCTTTTGCTTTGTTTTGACTCATCAACTAAGCTTTAACCTCCTCAGTTACTGAATTTTTAAAAACATCTTGTTTCAAACATCAGAAACATTGATTGTCACAATTAATATTTGTCCTGTGCTTTGTTTCTGCCTCTGTCTTCACTTTCCATGCCACAGGAAGCAGATGTCATAAACAAAGAAATGTGGTGGCAATCAAAGCTCTGGCAATGTTCTATACTGGACATCAAATCCCTGACATCTCAGAACATGACCTTGCCATCTACTACAATGCTTTATTTTTACCTCACTGGGAATCATAACATTTATAGCAGGGACAATTTACTGAACCAAGATTGCCTTATCTTCCATCAGCTGGGTGTATTGTATATAGCAGAATATGTAAAAATATGATTAAAATGCCTTTACCTGTCTGGTTTATAAATATACATGCTTTGGAAAGTCCTTATTCTAAGACAATCAAAGAACCTTTAAAAATATCATACAACAGTTGATGACTCTGGCATGATTCTAGTTAGGTAAAATAATGTGTCAATAGCAAAATAATTTATAAATTGAAAAACAAGTCATACTGTATGTAACCAAAAGTATTCATCATGTTTATTGTGATCCAATTTTGATAAGATATAGAGTCCTAGTCAACTTAGTATTGTATGTCTTGTTTTTACTTGGTTTTCTTACTTCAATTACATATCCCACGAAACCAGAAAAATATTGGTACAATTGTTAAATTTTCTAAATGAAGAAACTGGAAGGTCAATATTGATTTCTTTTAATCACAGTATTCTAATATGCACAGATATCTCCCTAAATTTGTGTATCATAAAAACTTAAAATTTGGGTTCACAATAAAAGAACTAATTCAAGTAACTGTGTTTTTCACTAACAGATTTCAGAGCTTAAAAATGCCTTTTGGATCTTTTTAGTAAGTCTTTATTATTTTCTGCTCTAATGGCTTTTATCTTATAAAGACTGAAGTATGTTTTTTAAAAAATAATTGCATTATTGAAATACCATTCACAATCAAAATATCTTATTTTTGAGAGACTGTAACAAAGAGATTTGATATGAATTGAGCCAACAATCATGTTACGGAGTGTGTATATAGTTCATTGAAAGGGTTCCATCTTAGCATGTGCAATACTCAGGGTTCAGTCTCCAGAACTGAAAAAAAGAAATGAGAAAAAATATGTTGCCCATCGGTAAAAGTTAAAACTTGATTGAAACACAATGACAGTTCATAATACCAGAGTAAACACAAATAGTAATGATATTCCTGAAATTTGAATAAAAATTTAAACATTAGTCATCCTAAGGGGAGAACAAAATATAAGTGGACAACAAGAAACCAGTAACTTCATTTGGTGATAAATAAGCATATTTGTATACCTCATTAACAACAGTTGTTTGCTTTATAAGAAAATGAGCACAGTTTATTTCCAGCCTAGTCAAATACACAAGGGATTTTTGGAAATGTATAATGTTCCTAAGGGAAACCGATCTATGTAACATAACCTTGTGAACTGTTTCCCCAAACTTAAGACTTTCTAAATGTACATGTATGTGAATTTGAAAAACAAAATCTTTCACTTATAATTGAGATATTTTTATCACAATCCTCCTGAACATAATTCTCAGAATTTCTTCTTTCACATTAGAATGAGCTATATCTTAGCTGCATTTCTCACTACACATGTTTGCAAAATTACTTTTAAAGATAGTCCTAAGTTTCACCATGTTATACCACGCTCCAGTTTGATCTTGTTATGCCATACTATTCTATTTGTGTGCAGTATGTGTGCACTGCATGTTTCTCTTCTGCATTTACTTAGTTTTCTATAAACAGGCTCTGTCAAATTCACTATAGAGCTATAGAGGAGAGGATGTTCACCTGCCTCCTGCTCTCAGGAATCCTTCTCATATATTCCCATGAGTTCTTTAGTATGATTTAATTACAGTTATACTATTTTTGGAACATTTAAAACATTTAAATATGATTTTGTGTTTTGCTGGATATCATTCTGGTATACGCAATTACAAGCAAAGAGGCTGATTCCATTTGACCTTCAAGAAGTGAATGGAAGTTTGAAGAATCTAGCTAACTTTCTAACTGACAAATTCTGCTCTTGCATTTTTACTTACATTTAAAATTATAGAACTTTCTCCATTAACCGATTTTATTCTAAATATAAAATCAAAAATAATTGGACTGTTTTACTCATTGAATGCCACCATCTGTCTCACTATCTTGGGAAGCTTGGGAGAGGAAGCTTCAGCATTGAGAGGTCTCAAGATAGACAAGATCAATGTTGAAACCAACTAGAAATGGGGATATTAGAACACATGTATTTATAAAATTTTCATATTATTAACAAGAGAAGTTTGAAATACAAAATTATTTAGGACTTCACCAAAGTAGGAAACGTCTTATATATATTCTTATCAATTTAGTAGGCAAGCAACATTTGTAACTAGAGGAATTACAATGAATAGAGTGATTTATACATTTTAATGTAAAACATCTAGAAAACTGGGTGATAAAAGAATTTAATCATATTAAATTCAAAGTGAGTCAAGTTGAAGCATGTATTTGGGCAATGTAGTAAGTCCTGAAACAAATCATAACAGAATACGCTCTTTTGCTGGAAAATAAGCAAATGTTGTAAGAAAATGAGAAAATAAAATGAAAATACAATTTAAGTCCTGAGAACTTGAAACTTAATTTTCATGCCATTTCCTTCATATTTTATGCAAAGCAATAGAACATAGTTTGTTTTTCAGAAGCATATATAATGTGGACTATGAAAACATTGTCCAAACATCTTCTAGAAAGTAAACAGAATTTGTTAAGGAAGTGAGTATCTGTAACTACAGAGGAATAAATTTGCCAGTTAATTTTATGTTGACATTTTGTTTATTTTCTTCTCTTTTAAATCAATGTTTAAGTCTTTTCTGTAAACACTTAGAGACAGAATGAGAAAGTATGATAATGTAAAATATTTACCTAATTTTAATAAATTATAAGTGTTGTCATTGGTATCCATTTAATTATTTGTACCTTATTATAAAATCCAAGGAATGGTTTGTGAGAGAGATGTTGTTACCATGCTTTTGACTTTATTTCTATATAGCAAGTATACACTCCCAATTTTTTGAAGAGCTCAGAATCTGTACAGAGCTTGAAACCTCTAATTGAAGCATACTATCTTACTTACTAATGTTATTCTCAGACCTATCCATCCTATCAGAGTGCTTATAATTTAATCCAGAAAATCATTATTTAGTTTTATATCCAAAAATATATTCATTTTTCAACAATTTTCTTCAATAATTATTAACTTAGTAATGTACTCTTTTTGTTCTAACTCCACTTGAGATATATTTTCTTTATACTTTGGACTATTACGTTTTAAACTAAAATGCCTTTTAGACTAGGAATCTGCTAGAAAATGTCTATATTAATTTTACTATTTACACTGTATTGCTAACATTGCATAAAATACATTCTTCACCGTTTTAAAACTAGAATAACATTAATTTTTATGTAAAACTTATATAACAAAATTTTTGCATTGTAATTCTTCACATGAGAGGGAATTTGGTGGGGTAGCTTTTGCAAAGAAATAGAGCAAAATTTAGCTTCCTATTTATGTAGTAGAACTAGAAAGCTAAATTGTTTCTAAAAATAACCTCATGTCCCCTGTGTCCAGAATGAGCAGTGCCATTTCTAAACAAAATTACAAGTGGAAAATTTTTCTCACATGAAGAGATGAATTTTCCCAATGTACTCATATAATAATCACTCATATATGAAGATGTTCAAGTTTAGTGATACATTTTATATTCATAACTTCTACCTCTTCTCACACTGGTGTGCACATTTTACTGTAAAACCTTCATCTCATATCAAAATCCGTGAAATTTGTGTTTGTAGCCCAATAAGTATTTGCTTTTTCTGACATTTGTATGTCTCCAATAATCCTGAAAGGATAAAATATAAACCTCAAACCCTAATTGTGTGCAATTTACAAAGCTTCTTTTCCTTAATAGCTCATTAGTTTTGGGAAAGAAGAGGCTTGCATTGGTGGCACACAATTTAGCTTCCTTCTGAAAAGTAATTGCCTGTCTCAAAGACAAAAATCTAACTTTGCAAATTATTTGGCTTAATTTACACTGATATATTTTTTCATAAGTGCTTTGACAGTCCAGCCGTAATCACATTGATATTTATTAGAGCATGTCTGCTGAAACTTTAATTTTTCTTCTTTTATAAATAGGGCCAAATATCAAGAAATGTTTTAATCAAATATCTTGTCTACTTGCTTGACATTAACATTTTGAACTCCTTGCTATAATTCTGTCATGATATTATGTATTATATTCTTAAAAGATACTTTTGATTCTTATATGCTAAAATCATCACTTCGGTTCTGATTGTGACAGATTAAAAAAATCAAAACAAGCTGAAAATAATTACTTCCCTTGGGAAAACATATCGTGTTTTGAAAATTACATCTTAATTGTAAACTTAGTTATGACAATTACATTTTATTTTTTCTTTATTTTTTGGAAAATCATTTTGTGTGATGCATTAATGCTTTCCCAATTTTTAAGCAATATTTTCATTCTTTAAATGTATGAAATGATGTTTCTGATCGTAGACACTCACTTTCCCCATCTCCTTCAATTATGCCTTCTCCAGGTTCCCATCGCTCCTGACCCAATTTTGAGAGTCCTTTATCCTCCCTTTCATTCAATTTAGCTGTTGTCCATCTAGCATTGGGGTGAGGCTTACCCTGACATATGTCTTTGGTGTTTCTTAATCCAATCATTTTAATTGAAATTAAGAACTATATGTCGATATCTTGTCTACACTCAAACAAGAATTTTGAGTGATAGCTTTTCATCCATTTGCCCTCAGCTGAAGGTCATACCATTATATAAAATTAACTTAGTTCACATTAAAAAAAAATCCATCCAACACTCTTCTAAACTTCAAAGCTCAAAGTCTCTCTGACACTGACAACAAAATCTCAGCTGTTAGATATTTCAATATCAAGAAAGAAGTAACAGGACTTAGAGATGCTGTGTTACAAAACAAATATTCCTTTCCTTATGGAATTACTGTGGGTGCATCAGGAAATGCTGGACTAAGGCCAGATTATAGAAATCAAGAGGAAAAAACAAATGCTGAATTTTCATGTGTGGAACTTGGGGATCGTGAGGGCATGAGCTAGGCTCTGGTGACATTGCAAAACCCATCCTTAAAGTTCTGGTGCCTGAATAGCTTGTTGCTCCTATCTTAGGTGGAGTCTACTGAGCCATTTCACTATTTCCTGCTTCTGACACCACCAACACCCCAGGCTTCCACTATAAATTATATTTCCACCCTACAGATTCACCCATTAGTTTCTCAAGAATTGGCATAACTGAATACTTTACTCTGGTGTAATTTTGTTGTCATTACTTTTTTTCTTTTTTCTTGTTTTCCAAAGGAAAGGCTGTTCTTTATACAGAAAATTGAAATTTTGAGTAAGATGTTAGATTTCAGAAGGAATATAGTTATTTTATTTCTATGCCCAACTCAGTAGAATAATAGCAGTAGATTTTCATATAAGACCCTTGGACAACTGAGCATTCTCTAGTTTTACTTGATCTTTTGACCCATTAACTACTATTCACTGAGGGAAAGGAAGTTTCTCTGATCAGAGTTGAAAACAACAAAAATAAATGATATATATTACTTTTTAAATGACATTATTTTTGTAAAATAGATGATTCTAAAGCTGTTTGGAAATATTTCTTACAAAATTCTTCAGCCCATGTCACTTATGCTGACTCAACTAAAGTAACTCCTGTTATCAAAGACAGATATTCTGAAACTTAAAATATTTGAACCTCTTTGTGGGTTTAATGACGGGACATTAAAAACCAGTTTGAATCTGCTCTTTTTTGCTGGAATATTTCTGAATGTGCTCCAGTTATAGCAATGAACTTAACACTGAACAGTATATGAAAGGTTGACCTCTGTGTTGCAAATTTAATAAGTTACCTTTTATGTGGATCCCAAGTGTTCTGTGTATTTTAGTTACTGATTTTGTTTTCTTTTTGATTTTAGGTTGTCCCACTTGGAATTTTTTAAGGTTGTTTTCATGTTTACATTCAGCTAGCTCTCTTCCTTTTCTTTTAAGTCTCTTGCTACATTGCTTTTCATGATTTATGAATGCCTCCTATTTAGAGATGAATGTTACTTCATTATCTAATAAACTTTATTGAGTATGCCATAAGATACCAAGCACTTAGTGTGAATCTTATGTATTTGATTTCTATAACTGCATTTTCAAATGGGAATGTTATTTGAAGTGTTTACTTATTTCTTCCTTCGGTATTTCATATATGTACTAAATAATTAACTTATGCATACTCCTAAATATGCCTCTTCTTGTAACTGTTTTTCAGGTAAATGGTACATTTTTGATGTCCCTACAAATGACAAACACCTTACATATTAAGGAATTCTAAATTGAGCCAATAACATGTCCTATCATGACAATAACTTTAATTTATTTTGGATTTATGTATTCTCCTTTCCACTAGAATCTTTGCTTATTGTAAGTATACCAATACCCTTCTGGATAGTGGAATATTTGTTATCACTATAAAGTGGTAGAATTACACAAGAATAAAAAAAAACAGCTAGCTGTTAAAATGATCTGAATCTAACCTTCAAAACAGGTTCTCTGTAAGCTGGTAAATAAAGAGAGACACTGCTAAGTTGGTGCTGGCATATTCAGATCTCAGAAGAGAAGCATTCATATCTTGAACTCAAAACTCTATAAATGATACAGTCCCTGAACACTGCTGGAACATCAAGAAAGCCAGACGGGAACAATTTTATGAATGTCTAAAACTGATCTGTTTATTATACAGAGGGTAATGTTTACATTTACTAAGATGGTAGACGTCACAGAATGTTGCTAGTGGAGAAGAGATGGATGTGACTCAGGCAACTCAGTCCTATATCACAGTTTGCAAACTTCTCAACAAAAGATTCCTTAATTTACTTTCATTCATTTCTTTTATTTTTTATCAAATTTTATTGTATTTATTTACATTTCAAATGTTATTCCCTCCCCCAATTTCCTTTCTGGAGAGCCTCTATGCCTTTCCTTTTTTCTACCATTAAGTTCATTAGATAGTACTGTCTAAATCAATTTGCTGCCTGTTCTTGTAAATAAAAGATAACTTCTTAATAGTAATGTGAATTGCTCAGTATTTTCTCAAAGAAAATTATATTCCTCTTTCTGCATGTAAAATGTCGCCTGAAGAATGAATTTCCTTGACTCTTTAGTCTAATTAAGACCTTGTTTTACCATAATACAACATAGCATATGCAATGATATGTGATTGCAAACTTACAGAGATGACTATATTATAACATACTTGTAAAGTTAGAAAGTCCATGAGGATATAGATAACACTAGCTTATTTCTTCTCTGTATTATTATTATTTTAGTTCATGTCTTTGCTGGTTTTTTAGCTTGATCTCTGGAAGTAGAAGACATGATCCTACTACTGAAAACGCCATATACCTTCATTGCAAGCAAGATAGATAGCAATTGCAATAAATCTGTACTGAAGTTTCCTCCCTGATGACTACCATTTAAATTATCAGAAGGCTCTATGCAGGCTTTGGAAGGGGTGTGGCAAGTATCAGTGGGAGAAAAATGTTATAATTTTACCTACTTGAATGTATTAAATCAATACAGGACATTTTTTTTCTTATCCTGAGAATTAAACTTAGACAGTTTAATAAATATTACCACCGTGGCAACTTTTCATGAGAGAGTTTGTGATGACAACTCTGAACTAAATATGTGATTGTAACATTTTGGGGAGGAAAAGCCTTTAATAACTTTAAGACCTAATGGGATTTGAAATCCATTAATCAGATGAAATCAAGGTGTATTTAGCAGGCAGCAGTGAAGCAGAGTAAATGATGGTTTGACAGACCAACAGTGAAAAGAGAATCAGAAATTGCATTTTGTTGAAGCTGAGAACAGTGAGTCATAATTTTTGGCTATATGGAAAGTGATAATTAGAATTACAAGTTAAAGCTCTTCAGTTTTTTCCTGCATTTTATTATATGCTTTTTATATTTTGCAGCCATTGAGAATAATTAAAGTAGCACTCTCTAATTTATTCAGAAGTTTGCTGGAATTTGAGAATGAGAATTCTTTTATTTTCTAATTAAAGCGGATAAATGAAAATTGCCACTCAGATTAATTATATGCACACATTACATAAAGGAGACACCTGAAATTGATGGCCTGTTCTGCTTGAGTTTGAGGATATTAATGATCTAATCAGAGGTACAAATGGAGTTGCTGGAATCTTCTGTACTCTTAAGTCCAATACTGGAATCTTTTGCTGAATAATACAACAGCTGCCAAAAGGCCTCTGGCCTTCAGTCAACTACAGGTAAGTTTCTAATGTTTTTGCCCTAGGGGTAGAACATTGAAAACTTGCCTTTGTGACCTGCTGGGAATATCTCATGATAGATCAAAGCAATATGAGATGCATTGGTAATATGTCAACCACAAGTAGGACAGAAACCATGAATTACACAAAGCTTTGGACCAAATCCATACACTTCTCCTTGGTAAGGATCAAGGAAACAGAGGTTGGCTTGTGACTATTTAGTTGCACAGGTTTAATATCTGTACTTGAAATAAGGTGTAACTTTGAATCTTCCTATGGTATACCCAAAATTATATTTTATCTCATCTACTTTCAGATATTTTTTGTCAAAAGGCAAAATAATTTCACATACTTTTTTTGTAAATATGAGATTCAAGTCAGTACAAGAGGATAGCTCACTCCCCGGTCTAAATCTCTTCTTTTACCCAACAGCTGTTGCTGAAAGAGTTAAAAATCTTTTACAAAATCAGTAAGATAAGAGTTCAGAGCTGGGAGTTTAGGTCAGTGTGACCGAGTGCTATGGATACCAGGAGAGTTTGAGTTGGGAGGCCCGTGCACCCTGGATACCAGGAGAGTTTGAGTTGTGCACCCTGGATACCAGGAGAGTTTGAGTTGGGAGTTCTCAGCATGCCCCGTACATCCTGGATACCAGGAACTTGGCTGATTACCTATAGGCTCTTAGAGAATAGCCTGTTCCTTGTATCCTGTCATGAACTGAATAATGGGCTGTGACTTTCCACAGGTGCTCTCCAATAGCCCTCCCTTTCTCCCGCTTGGCTGTGGTTCCCCCTACCCACTGAGTTGTGGTTTTGGGCTTTAAATTCTCTCTGTCTCCAAAGCCCTGGGGTCAGACCCTATTGCCCTTGAGTGGGCTACAGGTCTTAATCAGTATACCTCAGTATACTGATTAAAATATGCCTCTTGCTGATTACATCAAGTTTAATGTCTTGCAGTTAATGGGTGGCCGCGAATTCCCGAGGCTTGAGTGAGGTCCTCCATTCATGGGGGCCTTACATTGCCTCTCTTCACTTCACAATAGTTGCTAGAAACTTATCTTCAGCTCACATACTGATAGTGAAATATAATGTGCTAAGATAAGTCTGTGTAGTATACTTTGGTTCAGTGGAGATTGTACCAAAGACTTGACATAATGTTTCATGTCTAATATTAAATCTATCTAATCATGGTAGTTACTCAATTCTATTGGATTACATTCATGTCATCATTTGGCTTCACACAAATACTCTCTCTCTCTCTCTCTCTCTCTCTCTCTCTCACACACACACACACACACACACACACATGTACAAAACAAAGCACACTCACACATGCACAGACTCATGTGTGACTGGAAAGATGGTCATAAGTTCTCATATATCATTAAAGAAGTATTGACAGTTGATAGATTTTTGAGGATGGAAGGATAATCATTCTTCTTCAGAGGTATGCATACTGGTATGTTGTTCATGTACCACTAGATATTGAATGAAAAATAGTTAAAGAGGAGATATCTAGGGAAATTTGAAAGTGGTATATAGACAAAGAATATTAAATCATCTGATAATAATTAAAAATATATATGTTAGTTACTTTCTTAAGAAAACATCAAATGGTAATCACTCGGTTCAATGACACAGGCTAGAGAACTGGAGTCTGGAATTATGAGACTTATATAGCTTCTGGGAGATTTTTATTTTGCTCAGTCAATAGCCAAGCAGAGATCAGAGGAATCATGAAACCAAATCTAATGACAAGGATTAGTCCCTTTCAATGTGCCATGTCACATAGGAAAAGTCGTGAACATCATGGCTCTGAAAAAAAATCTGTTTGTTTTCTGGTTCATCTACCTGGCTAAGACTGGCTTTTAGTTGGTGGTGTCGTGGTGTCATTTCAGAATGAGAGGTGAAAATTAAACTAGTGTAAAAAAAAAAGGTGAAAATCAAACAAACTTGTGTAGAAGTGACATGAAGGTGGCTTTTTTTGTTTTGTTTTTGTTTTGCTAATGGGGTGTTGTCAGTCTGTGTGTTAAGTGATTCAATGAAGCATGCTTTGCAATAGAGGGGTCATTATCTTGCCTAAAATTTATATTATCCTCAAACAAAAGGATACTGAGAAATAAAATAAGCAACTCTCACACCATCCCATGCAGGGTAATAGGTCACTATGTCTATGTGTGTTATTTCTTCTCACAAATGTATTGGAAACATCTATACTATCTATGCTTCCAAGCCCAAAATGCTACTATTAATGTCTGTTATTGATGACTGTTACACTCCAGCCAGTGACTTTACTACCACCCTAGACAATTTCATCAAGGCTGTCTTTGATTTCATTTCTTGTAATCAATGCCATTTGATCCCTGGCTTGTAAATAGAAGACTGAGTCACCCAAACAGGAATTCAGCATCCATTGATAGAGGGAGACAGCAAATATGATGTCTGTTTTCGAGGAATATACACATGCATATGCATACACGTATATATGTGAGGATGATTATGTCTGCACATGTGCATGCAAAACACACACACACACACACACACACACACACGTGTGTATGTCCCTCTAATTCTGCTTCTTCTCACAGGCTTACTTTGAAGCAAAACACTTACGAGGTTTAGGACTCCCATTTTATTTCATGTCATGACTCTGATCACTTTGACCTCTTAAAACTTTCACCCTCACAGAAAAAAAAAAAAAATAACAATTTTATTTGTTGCCCTTCTGTGCTGTTTAACTCCTAAAAGAAAAAGTCATTTTTAGATCTCTTCCTTTATAGAGAAAACAGCACCAAATATACTTGATCACCAAAGATAAACATGATCTACATTTATTTTCAGACATCATGACTGTCACATTGCCTTTCCAGCACCACAGAACTATACTGATCATAGTCCTTCACAATAGGAATTTCATGGGACTTATAAGGTTCATGGTACTTTTGACCTTCACTGCTTGCTGAAAATTATGGATGGCTAAGGGTTTCCAATGGAAAATACATGTGCCTTTCTAGTGCAATAGTTGATCCAGTTAGTTATATATTCCTATTTTTTTTTAGTCCAAAAACACAAATTGTATCATAGGTTTAATTTTCTTAAAGTTTGTCTATGAAGTTAATGGAAAACTATATGAAAACCTTCTTAGTTAAGGGAATATATAAATAAAATAGACAAAATATTTATTCAGATATAATATTTACTGTAAAATTATTTTTAACTTTAACTGATATCAATTAATATTATAGCAAAGTTTTAAATTTTATAAGATGAAATTATATACTTGTATAAAATTTTTTACCTGTATAAAATTGATATGATGTTAATTCAAGCACAGCAAAATAATAGCATTTGCACAGTGATCAGTATTTCTTTTCTTGTGAACAAGTTACAAAAGTTCATTTCATAAAATGGCATTTGTAATTATCTCTCATATGACACATATATATTAATATTCAATTGAACATATAGGTATTTTTAACATAATTTTTGCTAGAATTGCATTTGATCCTTGAAATAATTTAGACTGTTACTATACGAATCTTAGTAGGAGAGCATGTTTTTGATCTTCTATAGAACCAATTTGCTTCCTCTTACACAAAAGACTTCATTCTTTGCAATGATCCAATTATTACTAATTTACTGTGCTTGAGGCATAGGAAGCTGTTTCAAGCTAGTTTACATGTAATTCAAGAACATACAGGAGAAAATTGTTATGTAACATGAATGAAGAATAAAATGAAAGGATCTAACTTTTTCAAGTATCAAAAGATGATATTTTTATTTATTTTGCTTTATTTGCTAAAATATTAATTAAAATATTTTAATGTTAAGAAACTGAAAACAGAGGCCGCGTATCTTCACAGATCCAGAAAATATTGCTTTTAAAATGTTCTAAGTTGCCAACAAGCTTTTTCAGAGGATTGCTAAATTGTATGAGAATCTTGGAAAATAAAAGTAAGCCTGTCCTTGGTTTTAATTTTGACAGATCTTTAAATGGTTCAAAGTGTTAGGCTCAAAATAGAGCCTAATCATTGAGAAGTTTCAGTTTCTTGTTTTCTGTTAATTTCCTCAATTGCAGAACATGTAAATAAGTTGGTTTTGAATTTGCTGTATGATGGCAAATGGAATTCTCTTGTTTAGGTATGGTAATTGACTAAGGAACCATTCTGAGAAGTATATCCCACGAAAGCACAGAAAAATACAGAAGAGTTACTTTTGAAAATGAAGTTGTTGAGTCACTCATTTTGAGAAAAATATTGTTTACCATCTTCTAAGAAGTAATTATGTATTTTATGCCTAGGAAAGTTTTATAATTATATCATGCAACTTTTTTTTAGCAGAATCTACATTGTCAGGAAATTCAAATATACTTCCTCTGGTTAGTTTTCTGTCATGGCTTCTCTTGGATAGAGATTCTTAAAGGGGAAGGAGAAAGAAGAAGTAGCCTTTCTGAGTTTGATGATCCATTTCACGGAGGAAGATTCTGGTTCCTATGGGCTACCATGAAAAAGATAAAGTCTCGTTTCTGTGATTTGATTCTGGGCAGAGTGGAATTTGTGAAAGAAGGACAGGAGATGGTCACGAAGATTTGATTTGAAGTTTCTCTCAGATCTTTAGCTCTAAGTCATGTCAATGTGTCACACTTTGAGGAATCATCTTAGTTCTTAGTCACACTTAGGAGGAAAAGCTCGACAATACTGGAAATTTTTTCTCTCCAGTAGTAGAGAAAATTGAGTATGATGTTACACAGTAAAAATAGGACGTAGTTTTACTATATTTTCTGAATTCATTACTTTAGTATTTTGAAGTTTTTTATATTTTGTAATATAAAAATAATTTAAATTAAAAAATAAAATGAGAGTATATTTATAAAATATTTTAAATACATTAATTGCCATAAACTTTTTTCAAGCTATGCAGTTTCTGAATTATCAAGATAAAATGACAATAAGCAGTGAATATTACCTGTTAACAAAATAGAGGTTTTGGTGCCATATTGGGTTAAAATATCATAGTTTTTAGTAAATATTGCCTGGGTCAAAGATACAAAAAATTTTGGTACATTGTTTTGTGGATTAGTGGGTTGTTCTTGTAAAGTAACTCTCCACAATTTGGTTTCATAGCTTTTACATAGTAATAATGATATCTTTTATGCAGTTGGCAGAGAGGCTTCAGTGAAGTGAACAATGTGAAAAAGTAGGTTTGGGCTCCAAGAAAAAGTCCATTATCATAATAATGAAATTCTAGGCCTTGTATGCTTTTATTACCATTTAATTTAGTCCTTTAATTTTACAAATGTGGAAACTATTAAAAGGCTGAGTTGATTAAGGTAACAAAATAAATGCATCATTTACTTTCCTGATTTTCCTTTCTCTGTGAATTAATTTCTGCCGTTTATTTGTGCAGAGTACTTAGTGGACTCTCCAAACACCATTTGCATTTCAATGGAAAGTTCTTAAAGCTAAGAAGTTTTTACTGACAAGAAAAACAAATTCTAGTTTTGGAATTGGACATGTAGTCAAATATGTCTCATTATACATAGGCAATTATCACCCCTTTAATACCAACCTAAAGCATACATTAAACTGGAAAACTGAAGTAATGACTTTTATAGCATGGTTAAATCTAAGTAACCATTGTCTACCATCCAAGCAAAAAATACTACATGTACAGAATAATTTTGAAAGTTTTAACTCATAGCTTTAAAACCTTGTAAGAATATTTTTGAGGGGGGGGGAGGAAGTAGTTGTATTTTCTTATATTGGAAAAAATAAAATGTGTAATACCTGTTGGTTTCAGGCTCTGAACCCAGTGACATCACATCTAGGCAACTCCCACTTCATTGCCAAGGCAACCGCCATATATTCCCAGAATCCACCTGGCTACTTCCCACCTTTACCTGCTAGAGGCTAAGTCACTATCACCACTCATATAAATAGGCAAAGCCCCCTGACCTTTTTCTCTTCTTTCTCTTCCCCTTCTTTCTCTTTCCCCCACCTTTGCCCTGTCTTCTGAATAAAACTCACTTGGAACTGTTTGGTCTGGTGTGGTCTGTCCAGAGTTGCATGCGAACAACATCAATACCTCAAGATGAAGACATAAAACTCAAAAGTTTTATTGAGATCTTCAGGGATTCTGTCCACTTCCTCCTGCAGATCTGGTGTTAGTAATGTTATTGTTTCCAATTGAGTAAGACCAGGAAATTCTCATTTCACAATAGCCTCAAATAACATAAATGTATTGGGTTAAGCCTAGCCAAGCAAATGAAAGACTTACATAATTAAAAACTTCATACCTTTGAAGAAGAGAAATGAAGAAAATATCAGAAGATGAGACGATCTTCTATGCTTATGGACTTGTAATAGTAACACAGTAAAAGGGGCCATCCGTTAGTCTCACTGGGCTAGAATGATAATAGTATCATGACATTTAAGGTAAATTTGAGGTACTGTTTATTAAATACTTGACAGAATGATGATTGGGTCCAACCTGGGGTTTTGAAAGAATGGCTGAGAATCATTTTAGTCAGGTCCTTATAAAGACAGAATGCACGAGCCTAGGTACTTCTAGCCTTCAGTCAATGATCACAAGCATATATCCTGATGTATTCCTGTGTATGTACCTCCACCTACTTGTGATAGAGCACATCCTGTTTACTCGGGGCAATGGACTTCATTTACAAATTTGTTGTTCTTCCAGGAGCAACAACCCCCAAGATTCCAGAAAGTTATCTGTACTGGGGCATGTGAAGTTTATAGATTTATCTGTTCTTGAGTACGTGTTCTTACAGATTAGAGGCATTTTGGTTTATAACTTTCTTATGTACAGTAATTTTAAACTAAAAGCATGACTTCAGCACTCATAATCCTACTAAAATGATCTACGGATTCAAAGTAATCTCCATCAAAATTCCAAAACAATCTTACAGTTCTCAACTTCATATGGAAAAACCAAAAAACCAAAATAGCTAAAAACAAACAAACAAAAACAGCTTGGAGAAATGTCCAACTCTGTTAGTCATTATGGAAAAAGTACCTTGCGATTCCCATTCCACCTGTCAGAAAGGCTAAGTAAGGTCAATAGAACAAGTGAGGAAAGACAGAAGCTGTTGTTCTACAGTTCAATAGAACAAACAGACACAACAGTTTTAAAAGGCAAAATGGAAATCCAGTTAAGTTCACCTTAGTAGATGAAATTGGTTCACACTTTGAGAGTCTGATACAAGGTAGTTTAAGAGTCTGAAACATAGCACAATTTGAAACAAGTTTCCTGGTAATAAATGAGTTCCATGTGAACAATACAGCTTAAGACATGACTATATTGAATGTCTTTGTAAAGTATGTGTGAAATCTCTCATAAAGATGAGTTCTATAGATTGATTACATATGACATCTTAAGGGTATTGGGAAGGGTCTGGTGTGGTCTTAGCCATGCAAATCAAACTAAGTTCACCTGGCTGGTAAGCACTTCCTCTCCCAGATGTCCAGGTGCTAAGCAGGTTATACAAATCTCCATTTAAATAGACAATCCTGTGTTTAACATTCCTGGATTCTCTGGTGTTTGTATGAGAGAAAAAGAACCTCTGTGTCTCCTAAAGCTGTGATTAGTAGAAAAATTCAATATTCAAAACACAATTGTTAAAATGTAAGACTTTTTATACACTTTGATTTCATAGCTTAAGAATAATCCCTGTGTTTACTTCCAGAAGAAAAGGAGGAGTTGCAACTGAGATGATATTTCCTTTAATCCTTGGTTCCAAACAACTATTGATGGCCAAGGAAATGAGCTGGTTTTCTTCCATGTGACATGTGGGTTTTTTGTCTCTGTGAGCCTATTAATCATTAATCATGAGTTTCTATCATGAGCATAGTAATTAATGTGTTTTGACTGTAAGAAAAGAACAAATGTTAAGAGTGACTTTTGAGCTTACTAGAATGTTTAAAAACTTTCAAAAATTCTGCAAGTTATTCTTAAGCTTATAAGAAATCTTTATTTTTTTGTGACTGTGAAAGTTTATGTAGGTCAGCAGTTCTAAAATTCATTTGACATGAAGGCTTTGCCATATACAGTTATAGTGGCAAAGCAAAACAAAAATGATGTTTGAACTCTCAAGTAGGTCAGGAACTATTAGTAAAAGAAATATTTCAGAGGATATTTACTCTATTTTTACTCTATTACAGAAAAGATTATCAAATTTAAATTTAATGCAACATCTTGCAAAAGTAATCAGTGCCAAATATAAAGTGATAAGAAATGATACAAATACTGATGATATTAATAGTATGTAAGGTACACAGGTTGAAAAATTAACATTCTGTGGCTTAGATCATAGTATTCTTTCTGGTATAAATGTATAATTTTTTTAGTTTTTTAACATGGTATATCATTTTTGTTTCAGTGCGTATTGTACTAGAATATATCTATATATATTCTATATGTATATTTATGTTTTTCTTAGTTAAAAGTTGTTAAAATATTATTTGGGAATTAGGATGCTTACATTATTTTATATTTATATATTAATTTTATGCAGGTTTTATTCTTTGTGTTCCCATATACAGGATTTTTACCATTTTACAACATTCCTGCCCACCCTCCAATTCTATTTCCTCCTTTCCAGTATTCATTTCCTGGCCCTTGGAGGGAGAGTCCAGGAAATAGGACTGAGGACCAAACTATCACTCTTCAAAGCACTTTGGCCAGATGTGAGATTTTTATTTATTGGTTTAACATTTGTGACTATGCCTGCAAAAACAAAAAACAAAAAAAAAAAACAGAAGATACCACACATTTCTTTTTTGAAAAAGCAATTGTGTTGTGTGTTCTATAAAATTGGAACTTCCTTACTAGACACATTCATCAATTGCTTATGCTGTATTAACTCCCAAGAAAATGGTTAGCAATTAATTATGTCTCCACATAATGGGGCTTTTTGTTTTCCTAGTTTCCTACTGTTTTCTGCTTAGATCTTTATATTTTCAGAATATGACAATCACCATAATTGGTTGTGGAGAACAACAAACACTACGGAAACCCTAACCATTAAACAGGCTATAAAGCAAACATGAAAATGATATGCACTCTGTCCTTGTACAAAGCACAGATGGTGACCGAGTGCCAAATATTTAACTGGTCCTTTTCAGTTGATCATGCATAATTTAATATGTCAGTCAATGTAGGCTAAATGGAAGACAGCAAACTTGTGGGAAGTTATTGAAAACACACATTTGGGAGGCAGTGTTAACTGTAAGTAGACAACTACTCAGGAGAGGAAAAAAATACGGCTGGCTTAGTTTTCTGTATTTAGATTTATGTCTAAAAATTCTGTATTGTGTTCCTATTACTAAAAAGTTTAGGATGTGAGTAATGTAACATTATTCATTTTGATGAACAGTAGTGTTCTGATATCAAAAAAATTATCTTATAGACCAGCTATATAATAGAATGGAGGAAACACCATAAAATAGGATGAATATCTAAGTACACATACAAACTATTTGTTGGTAATATTTAAAAATGTTTGTGAATTGAATAAACAGAAACCTGTTTAAAATGTCATCAGTAAGAACATTTATATTAGCAGTCCAGTAGCTGAGATATATCTCAAGCCCTCAGTTTCTTTAGTGAACTGATATTTTGCTTTCACTGTTTGAGGGTCAATCACTAAAATAAGAAAAATGCTTCAAATATCTGTTTTGTTGTTGTCTTGGTTCATTTGTTTATAATGCTAAAGGCATAGCTTACCAGTTACAAGCACAGGTTGCTTTTTCAAGGGACCCAGTTTCAACTCTTAGAGCCCATAGGACAGATTACAACCCCAGTCTCTGGTCAACTAGCACTCTCCTCTGCCTCAGAAAACACCGTGTGCATAGGTGATATAAGAAATAAATGCATATAGACACCTGCATACTTAAAATAAATAAAATATTGATATACTAAGCCAGAATATTTGATTCAATGAAGAATAGAAAGGATAAAAATCTCATAGTACTTTATTACCATTTAGTATAAGGTACAGATAGAGGAAAATAAAATGGTTTTTTCTTTATTGTTTCTAGTCCCTTGCTTAAGGTTACAATTTTGGCCATCCCTGTAGATTCTCCATAAGCTAAATCCAGTCATAGTTGACTCTACAGATATTTTCATTTGAACTGATATTTTCTAATCACTTAGAAATAGAAAGTAGTGATCTTCCTTTCCCAATCAAGTTTCTCTTGGATATCTTTGCTATACTAAGTATTAAGGCAATTGGGCCTCCTCATATTTCAATAAAAGGAGCTGGATGTAATTAATGGCCAAGTGATGATTTTAGTCCTATGGATATTTTACCAGGGGGACTTGTTTTACTATCCCTTAAGAGAAGAGGCACAGATACCAGTAGCTAACAGACACATTAGAAAAGAAAGATTATAAATAAAATCACTATAGCAACTTAGCTGCTTCTGTGTTCATATCTTTTGTTTTTATTATGGCAGACTGAAGAGCCTTGTTGATAGAAGCTATGAGAGTCCTAACTTTTATTCTTAAATATGGTCATTATTTTCAAAAAGCAACATGGAGACTCCTGCTTGTAAAGTCTAGAATCACTGAAAATTTATAATTAAAAACAATGTGAAAATCTGCCTTTGGCAAGTGCCCCTTTCAAGGGGAGTTGCTTCTATGATTCTAAGTAGAAATAATTCAATCACTGACTAAAATTACAGTATTCTACCTTGTGATAGAATATAAATTTCCTGTTGGCCAGAGGAGAAATTAAATGATCATTTGCTTATTACAAATGAACTCCAAACAGAATTCTTAGTCCAGTTCAAGTTACTGACAAGCAGCTTGTCATAAATTGACCTTGCATCTTCTGAGGAAATTCATGAGCACTGTCTAAATTAAGAAAGGGACCCAGAGGATTAGTTGTTAATTAGCTCAGACAGCATTTTCAGCCTCATTCCCAGGAATAAATAATCTGCAATATGCTTCCAGGGAGGCATTTATAAAATACATTTGTACAACCCTGCATGGTATATGAAATTCAGAAAGTCAATTAGCATATTACAGATCTTCTAAGTCCATTTTAGAAACTGTTGTGTAGGTTTATCAAATGTAGTTTTGTTTTTTAGAAACATTTCTCCCTTGAATTCTTTGTTCTTGAACTGTTTCTAATATCTTGAACTCCAGAGATTTCTTTAACAGCATGTAGGAATAAAAAACCTGCAAAGGCCTTCCAGAGTAATACAATTTTAAACTTGGCAAGCATTGGGAAGAAAAATCAAAATATGTGAGATTGAAATACCAGACACAAATATAATGGGGCCATGTTCTGTGAATCCCAATTTATGTCAACTCTTGCCAGACTGGAGGAAAATCTAGAAAGCACAGAGTTAGTAGTTATAGAACTTGTCAGTATATGATCCTACTGTGGCCTAGAACTTGGTATTCTCCCTTGTGTTCGATAAGTAATATGAAATCTTTTCAGTACAACATTTGGCAAAATGTTTAGAGTGTAAGTTATATCTTTTGTCTGTTAAGACTATCTCATGATGACTTGGTTTTGGTTTTTTGTTAAAACTTCCATTTGCTATATTGAGGTTAAGTTGTTTCAAGTGGGAAGTTGGAGTGAGTAATGTTGGCAGTGCACTGGTTTCTTTAAGAAGACTCACACAAGGGTACAATAAACCTGATGGATGCTAATATGGTTACTTAGTAACATTTTGTTTTCATGTAAAGATTAAAATTTAGATTCCATGAGATTGGAAGCAGATAATGAAGGCACTAATTACAAAAATTACATGTTGTTGGTTTTATTGTTTTCTTTTTAAGAGTTAGCATGAAGATAGCCTTTAAATACCAGTATGCTTTATTCAGTTGTTTATGGACAATGAGCTTTTTTCCTCAAAGACAGAAACATATAGATTCTAAAATAGACTTGAGAAAGCTCACAGAAAATAGATAACACTTCTCTCATCAACAAATAATAATGATTCCTAATTATGAAAATAGATAGGAACAAAGAATACATATGTCTAAATATTTAATTAAAATTTAAATTTAAATAAGAAGAACTCAGTGCATTGCAAAATAAAATATTTAGACTTATATTTTAATAAAATATAAAAACTTTCTTGTACTTTGTTATCTAATTTTATGAAAACAACTTGAAATTTAAAAAAGACAATTTTAAAAAGACAGAGTAGCTTGACAAGATTAAACATTAATAATATTAGGGAGTTTTTACCCTAAAATTAATGTATTATTATTTATTTTGAGGGAGTAAACACTTGCTATTTATTAAGTAATAAACACAGGATATACAATTCAGCCTGTGGAGTCAAACCCAACATTCAGTTTGGATTCTAAATATGTCTGTTTTCTCAGATGACTGTATAATGGATCTCCAACTCGGTCATCACTCTTGACTGAGATGTATGTTTTCAGAGTCTTATAAGATGATTTTTTTTCCCCTTCACATTCCAGGACATAAGCCCTAGAAACATTCTGCAACAGTGCATTAGGAAATGCACAATGTTGGGATTTCTTTAGTTAAAGATCTACTATGAAGACATTCTAGGGCATAGATCAAGAAGATTCCAAATCAGTAATGTTGGACAGTTGAAGAGTCTAAAGTTGATGATGAAAAGTGTATTGGTTCAACAGAATGCCAAGTTCAAGAGCTCATAAATGAGCTAGCAACC
This sequence comes from Arvicanthis niloticus, assembly GCF_011762505.2. Classification (NCBI taxonomy): domain Eukaryota; kingdom Metazoa; phylum Chordata; class Mammalia; order Rodentia; family Muridae; genus Arvicanthis; species Arvicanthis niloticus. The sequence continues at coordinate 12,984,801 of NC_047660.1, read as the reverse complement.
AGCAAAGTGAGAACATCTTTGGCCTGGTAACAGATAGCACATTGTCCAGTTGCTTCCAGCTCATACTTTCTACTTAAAATCAAATTCTCAGGAAATTCCTCAGTTGTGATACACTATGAACCCACAGACAATAGGGGCTCAGGCATTACAATTCAGCTTTATGTGGGTAGCCTGTACAAAAGGGTGATTGACAGCCAGACAAACCCCATAATGACTGCTAGGTTGAAGCTGAGTGATCACAAACAAGTCAGGCAGAGGAAACATCACAAAACCCCATTATTTGGCAAGTTGAAGCACTGTGAGATGTTGTTGATGGCTGAGAAGTGACAGCTGGGGACAGGAAATAAAAATCCCATAGTAGCGTGTAAGCCACTGAAAAGGAAAGCTTGATTTGTGCAAAAATGTCATGTAGTCTTTGGGTCAGAAGCAAAATCTTGCAAGATGACAAGCCCTGCAAACTGTGGTCATAGCTGGTTACTAGCAAACAATTCGTGAATAATCTCCATGTCTTTCCTTGTGAGTAACCTGTGTTTTTAGCTAAGCTTTTAGAAAAATATTGCCATGAGCTTTTGAAACCCAGGTATGTACAAATTATTTTTTTTTGCTAGTCATATACACTAACAATACATTACAGAGAACACATTTTGATTTTTAACTGATGGATAATTTAGTATAATCATTATGGGTTCTATTTATGCATAATTCATAAAATTCATCACCTTTAAGTGTTAAAATGTATAAATTGGTTTTATTTGATTTCTGTCCAGTTGTCCTGTTCTGAGAGGCTTGGAAAGAGGTATGGCAGTGTTAAAGTGAAAGGAAAGAAGAAATTGACTGCATTCAAAGGCCTTGTTAATACTGCTTTTTGTTTTGTTTTGTTTTTATCCTTTACCTACAATTATATACAGATGCCAACAACACTTAATTTTTATCTTGGTAAAATATTTTTAACCACTTTTCAAGATGATATTTGAGGATACCCATCCAAAAATTTTGCACTAAAATCTTTACCTCAGGCAGTAAGACTGCTGATTCATGGGCTTTTAGAAGGTTGATCCCATATAGAATACTAAATAATGGCAGCTGATGCAGAAAACGTCTAAGGAACAGTGCTTGAATGGGTATCTAGATGGTGAATTCAAATATAGGTTCAGGCTTATGTATAAGACATCACTTCAAATCTAAAATGCTAGTGGTTTGTTTCCCTCAAACCCCTTTCAGCTGTTATAGATAGTAGCCTAGTAGTGCCTTTGCAAAGAAATTTGATTCCCTCTTCTTTATGTTGCTGTCTGCTATGTGAAACCACTTTCCACAGTCTAAATTATTGTGAAGTAGTAAGTTAAACATGTTCCACTCAGTTCATCAAAGACTTTCTGTTCTAATGTTCAGTGTATATCTCTAAAGATTAGTTACAGCATACAACACCCTAATTTGTATTATGTCGACTTGATAATAAAGGTTTCCCATAGCGTATTTGACAAACTAAAATTGGACTGAAATTGCCCCAAATCATGTCATGATTAATAATTTGGAATTTTAACTTGTATGAATTAATTTTATCTTTACCAAGTACTAATAGATGTTTTTATATTTTTGTGGGACAGACACATTTTGCCAATATTTATATTGATTGCATCTAGTACAATTATTTAATATTAGTATTGTAATATACGTATAAAAATTTGATAAATGGTGATGATTGGGCTATAGTAATTTCCATTTATGAGGAAATGTATTTTAGAAACTATGTTGATATTTAATAATCTGTGTTGGTAGTAAACAGAAAAAACGGTGAACATAGTATATGGTACTTTCTGAAATTCATGACTTGCTTTGTCCTATATACTTGCAACTTAAAGATTATTTTTTTTAATTCACTATAACTAATTACAATGGCTATGCACTGTCAAGTCATGTATTATCTCTGAACTGTAATTATGTAAAGTACAAAATATTCTGTTTGATAGAAATTTTTAGGGTAACCCCAAGAGATATAGATACTTTTGCATAATTTCCTACAGTTGCATGTGAATAGTCCCTGTTCCCTGTCTCAACACAAGAAAGTTATGTTCAGGGTAAAGGGATATCAAATCACTGATTGTGTTACTTAGAAGAGGAAGGGATTTTGCTGATGTAATTAAGGTCCCTAAATGAGCAGCATTGGATTACTCAAAAGAGAAAATTTCCAGGATATTAATAACTGAAATATATGAGGTCTTTGAAACAGGAACTTGGTATTTCTGAAGACAGAACTCCAGGACACAGAGATTCCTACTACAGATAACTATCTTAGGAGAAGCCAGCTGCCAACCATTACAGTCTACCAGAGTGTGGGTCTTTCTGTTGCTCATTTCCCAAGGGAAAAGACAATCCAGATGATAACTTAATTTCAGACCTGAGTGACCCCGAGTAGAAAAACCAATTGCAGATCTGAAGTCTTTTGATGTCTGACCTGCAGAAAGTGAGCGCAGATAAATGGATATTAAGATCCTAAAGATAGTCATTAGTTATGGAGCAAATACAATCTATTCTCTTCTAGGCCAAGAGGAGTGGAGCATTTCTGTAATCCCACTGCATAGGAGACAGAGGCAGTAAAGTAGATGTAAATTTGAGGCAAGCATGTTCAACAGACTTCCATAACAGCCAGAGCTACTGATAAAGGCCCTGTTTCACCATCAACCCCCCCAAAAAAAATCAGAAGAAAAAAATTTCTTCACTTATTGTTAGGTAAATTTTAAAGGAAAAATATTGTTTTCTGCAAATGTGATACCATTATTATACAACAACAAGATTTGTTTTTTTTTATTTTAAATATTAATTTATTATCAAGATTTGTTGGATTATATTTTGTTTATTATTTTTAAATTTAATAATCTCTACTCACGGGAAAATCTTTTATCTTGTTACTATCTTTTCACATATTATTATTGAATTTTCATATAAAATTTTATTTAGAAAGTGTGGTACAGTCCTACAGGTATGATTCTGGGGAAAAATTTGATCACAACATAAAGATTGTTTAAACTTATATATTATAGTAAGCATGTTTGAGGTTATAAGTTGTATTATACCCAGGCTCCCATGTACTGCAGTATAGACTATCACACACAAATACAAGGGGAGGGAAGAGAGAGAGAGAGAGAGAGAGAGAGAGAGAGAGAGAGACAGAGACAGAGACAGAGACAGAGAGAGACAGACAGAGTGACAGAGACAGAAAGACTAAGACAGAAGCAGAGAGACAGACAAAGACAGACAAATAGAGAGACACAAAGAAAGACAGAGAGACAGAGAGAGACAGAGACAGAGAGACAGAGAGAGATAGAGAGAGGGAGAGAACCATGGAAGGAGTGAGGAAGAGAGAAACTAAAACTCACTTCTGAAAAGAATCAAACTATTTTTATAAATCTATTTACATTTGGTCTCAAATATTTATTCATGTCACAAGAACCCAGGTAAATGAGTTGTAAAATAAATAACACCAAATGTTTGTAATTAAAATCACACTTTGTTTAAGCAGGATATCTGCAGTGAAGTTTCTTAGAAGTTGGGAGGATTTTCTGGTAATGAGGCTAACATGCTAGATTTTAGGAATGGAGCATGTTTGTAACATGGAGATTTATGCTTCGATACTACAAAAATGTCATTTTTTTCCTCTGTCAGATCATTTATTATGTCTCCATTTGCCAAGAAGTTCAGTATCGCTGACTTCCACATTCCTCTTGTATACATTAGGGAACATGGCATGTGCATTGGAGTGATGATATGACAAATACTGTCAATTATACTTTAATGATTTTAAAAATATAAACATTTTGAACTAATCATTTTGATGTTTTGTTAATTCATTTTATTATATTTAATGGTGTGTTTCACAATGACACTTTTATTCATTCATAGAACAAATTTGACAATGCTCATTTTTTCATCCTGTCTTTCCCCCTCCCACTTGCCTTAATCCCTCTCCTTTGTCTCTATTAGTCTCTATATTTTCATAATATTTTCTGTTTTGTAACCAAGTGTGTTTTATTGCAGTTGCTTCCATAGTGTGTGCAGAAGTAGTTAACAGGTTTATAATAAGCCCTTTACCGCTTTACTGGCACCTACATCACTGAAGAAAATATCTCTTCTGCTATCACCCATGACCTACTTTTAGAGATAAAGAAAAATTGAGGATCATCAATAATCATTAACTTGTTGAAAACTGTAGAATTCATGTCCTCATCAGATGTGTTCTTCAATATGAGCTTCTGCACTTGTTCTAAACAATAATCACTTTATCCAACCAACTTCAAAGCTTATGTAAAGTATCTGATAATATAAATATGGTTAAGAGAAAATGAAAGAAACATGCTCCATAGTGAGTCAGCAAGATGGTCTGAAAACAGGGGCTTCCTAGGAGACAGAGAGTAACACAAATCAAGACGAAGAGTAATCAGTGTGAAATTTGTACAAAGGAGAGTCAACCAGAGTGAGAGGAAGAAGAGAAAACATAATCATTGATCAGTCTCTCATATATACATGTATGTGTCTGTGTGTGTGTACATACACACATATATAAATATTAATGTGTGTGGATATACATACACATACACACTTTCTTTTACTTTTCTGGACATTCACTCAAGAGGAAAACTTAAAAGCCAAAAAGTTTGCTAAGTGCCACTTAAGTATTTTTGATTTCCACTGATGCAAGGGTATATTAATATATGTAAATTTCCATTAAATGACATACATTTTCACCACACTCTGTAAGTTATAAAATGTTGTTTTTTTTTTTCTTCAGGACAGATTCTACTTATACTCAGTATCAGCTGAGTATCCGTTTTGATTTGGGATCAGATCACCTATTTAAGAAGAGTCTATTGAAAAAAGTTCAGTGTCTGGGTAGCTCCCTCTTTAATGTGTAAATCGCTCCACAGATACTGTGACTGCAAAGAGGTTTATTTTACCAAATGTAACCTTTCTATTCATACTCTTGATGAATGCACATAGAATCTCATTTAAATGTCATTGTCAAAAGGATGTTCACATGAGATAGGCAAAAGCAATTCACACAGGAGGAAAAACTATTTATGCCAATTAATAGTGATAATACTACTTTGTTCTTCAAAAGTAAAGCATGTTTTTCCATGCTAGAAATGGTTCTGTTGGATGAATGCATTTATTTATTTATTTATTTATTCATCTCTTTATATTTCAATAAGATTTCATATATTACAGAAATCATGTCAGTAATTTAAATGCCAACAAACTGCTCTCTGAACCCTTCCCACATGCTATTTAGACAATATCAACATCATTCAAAATTGATGTGTACTATACTTTAGCTTGTAAAGAATATCTTAATTTTAGAAGTTAAATAAAAAAAATCTAAAATAATCTACTTGATAAATATAAATATCTAAATATATGTTTTATTATCAGGTTTTTGCATCAATATTCAACATCAATTTTCAGTAAATGTTATTAGTTGTCTAAGAGTAGCCAAGGCTCCAATGTAAATTTTCACTGATATTAGCTTCACGAGAATTTTAAAGACTTTTCAAAAAACTTTTACTACTTGGCTTAGTAAAGATTTTAGTTACATTCTCTTTGGTAAAGGCTTCCTTTGCATTTTAAACATTACTCAATTGCTTCAGATCTTGACAAAAATTTATGATATAAAAATTAGATTGCAAGACAAACAATATGCTTTTCAAGTTTGGATACCATAGGAAATAAATTTATTTTTCATATCACTGAAATATAAATTATATATGATGATAAGTTAATCTACTTTATATAGACTCTACAATTTGCATGACAATAGATAATTTAACCAAGGTAAATTTTTTCTTATTATCTCATGTTGTTTTTCATATAGTAAAATGTACTTAAACTTATTAAAATTATATTTAAAAGGACAGTGGTTAATTACTGTGCAGCGATGTGAGGAACTGTACTAAATTTTAATGGGAATAGTTTTGGTCTTTTCTTTAAAAGAAAGATTTGCAGAGTTCATCACTTTAAAAACATTAATGCATAAAATGAAGTATGAATTTAATCTTGAATACAAATATGAATACATATAACCAATTTAACTACTCTGTGATAGGATATGAATTAATATATTCAACTTGAATACTCCTCACCATCATTTTTATATATTTTTTAAAAATGTTTGTATTTTGTTTAAAAAAAATAAAATGAAATCACAACAAATATTTTGAAATTCTAATGTGCTGTTAAATGCAAAATGCCCAAGCTGTGTACATGTTTGTGCACATGTGCATGTGTGTGCATATGTGTATATGTCTGTGTGTGTGTTTGTGTGTGTGCATGCACACACTAAGCCTTATCCAGTCTATCGCTTTGTTGGTGGTTGCAAGCACACTTCGACTGAGCTCACCCATGGTCTCCTACTATTTCAGACTTTCTAGTAGTTTCATTATAGGTCTGTGACACCATGCCTTCCTTAAATTCAATTTCAGAGAAGTAGTGAGTAATTAGCATTAAGATCCTTGAGCACTCACACTCTAATCATTTTTGAAATCACCACTTGCATTAAGCTATTACTATTTTTACTAAGCTTACCTCTTCCTCAGCTGGTAGTAGCAGAATGCCATGAATTGTGTGTTACAGCAGGGAAGGGCCTCACTAGAACTTAGTAGATGTCAGTACCATGTTCTTGACCTTCTAAAACTATGTGCCAAACAATTCTCTCCTTAGAATGGACTTATCTTCCCTGAGGTATTTTGCAATTCAAATGAAAAACAGATTCACATACTGAGGCTAAGCCTTTCTTCACCATGATCTCACCTTTTCTGTGACAAGCAAAGGTGCTGTCTCACAGATTGGACACAATTTGTAAAATTGTTCTCAGACTGATAAGCTACATTTGGTCTGAAGGAAAGCAAGCTTACTGGGGTAAGGATTTTCTCTCTTCCCTACCCCGAAAACCAGGATTAGCCACACACTTTTGTGCTAACTAAAGCTTGCTGTTATTAGATGTATTCTCTAACCAAGTTTCAACAGCTGGGTTACTTGGTTTCTCTCTTTGTCCAAATAAACAACGTCAAAAGAGTACCTTTTAGAATTTGATTTGTCTTTTTATATTTTTTTGATTAATAAAGATAAAAAAGTCCAGAAATGTCACTTAAGTATTAAAATAGTTTAATTCTGAAACTCATCTGTAAAACAACACTATTGCCAAGGTCTAGAAGAGAAGGCCTTCCTGTTGGATGAATTCTAAGTTGTGATCCCAAAATGATACAAGGTCACATTCATAGCACATTCAACCATGAGCATCTTAATCGAAATGGAAAACCCTTTATTCATTATGTTAGAAGGTACCAAAATTCTCTTTATGCAGTTTAGGAGTATATATGCTGCATGCAATATACATATTTTGTATACTATGCATTAGTTTTGGAAATAAATAGGAACTGAATTCTTTGTTATTTCTTTCCTATAATGAATATTTGGTAGTTATTAACATACAAGAAATGACTTTTAAAAATTAACTGAATTTGAAATAAACCACTATAAGCTCAGAATATCAATAATGCAGAATGAAATATTCATAAGTCTTTACCTTGAATGTGTGTGGCATACTGTATGTAATAATTACTGGTTACAGTTCTTTGATAGCCATTTAATCTATGCCATCTGCCATCAATTAATTAAATCTTCACTGCTCTGTAAATGTTAAAAAAATGTTACTTAAAATTGCATTTCATTTTTTTTTGCACACAGCTTGATACATTAAAGCTAAGAATTTCAGAGGTTTGACCTAGTTTACAAAATTATTCTGGAGCATAAATTTTTGACTATATATATTTAGGTTAATATTACACCCATATTTGGTAGAGCTTAGTGACCTATATCATGAATGAATTTTTTTTTATAATTAAATAAATGTCTAGGCACTAAAAGTTAGTTACATGTAGACCCTTGACCTAGTTTAGACCTTGAGATTACTTGTTGCTTTTAGAGGAATAGAAGTTCAAATCATAGATGGTATCTTTTCTGATTAACAATTTTCTAATTTGATAACTAATAATTTACTAATTTGTAAATAATAATAATAATAATAATAATAATAATAATAATAATAATAATTCCTTTAGAGCTTCCATTAGTTTAGTATGGTTTTTATGTTACTTAAAAATATTTGGAGTATAATTGTTTTGCCTTCCTGTCATGATTCTTATTTAGCATTCCAAGAAAGGAAGACTAGAATCAGAATATAAGTTCAAAGTCATAAACTTCCAAACTTCAAGAAAAACTTTATTTTCAAAAGGAATAAAGCATTATTGAACCAAAATGAAAACAACAATTTTGATTGAGATAGAGGGACCATTTTGTACAAGATGTAAACATCAATGTAATGTATATTAAAGATTGATATAGATAAACATTTCTCTATTAAAATTAAGATTCTGCCCAATGTTATACAACTCTTCGTCCCATTCACAATAATTACTAAAGAAAATACTTCATGTGTCCAAGTGACTGTATCTGTATGCACTGGATAACAAAGGTTGCCAAGGATTTTGGGCTAAGAGCCAATGTATATTTAACTTGAATTTTGAGAAACTGTTGGAAAGCAGGCCGTTCTCAGGACATATGTATTAACAACTATTTCCCACAGATGATCATAGGATAAGATTGTTCCCATGAGTTACACTTAAAAATGTTTCCCACATGCAAACTAATATAGCTTAAAATTAAATAGCTGTGACACTAGTATCTAAATAATATCAGTGTAAAAGGTATCTTGGTGAGTCTAATATTGATAATCTGTAGTGAAGACTACTTACACTGAAATTATAAGGTTCTTAGCAATTAGAATTTAGAATCTGATAACTTATTTTTCTTTGAAAAGGAATTTATAAGTGGAGTCATAGTCACATAATTTTAAAATATGGTTTATGTACTGATTTACACAAAGTCTACTTATGTAAACTTTATAAATATTTGTTTTAATCTATTTTCATTAATTGTTCAGCATAAATTGGCTATCTTAGTTATGTTGTCGTATATTTAACTTTTAGCTATACCTTTTGCTTATTTTCATATTGAAGTATTTCTCAAGGTTCACTATTATTTTTGTTACTTCAGTAACCACTGAATAATTTATAAATAACCAGAAAATAATTTGTTTTCTTCCTAAATGTGCTTCCTCTACCTTCTCATTAGTGTTGTTTCAAGTCACAAATCTAGTTTAACTTTCCTAATTTTTTTATTTCACTTTTATATTGAGCTAAAAGGTATACTATCTATTGACTCTTGTATTATTTGTTACTTTATTGACTAAATAGAACAAGGCACATTTCTTTTAAGTGTTCTTTTTATATTTGATATTTTAAAAATCTGAAGTAATATCTGAAGTACAAAATGTTTTAAACAAAACAGCAGATATAAGATTTGTAGCAAAAACAGAATTTCAAAGGCATAAAGAGAAATAAGGAAAAGATGAATAGAGGAGAGATAAGGGGAACAGGATCCTCTGGTGAAGATATAATTAGTAGAATGCACAGTGACTCTGCCATATACAGGATAACACTTTTGGATCAGATGAGAAATTTCAAATGGCACTGTGTCATTACTAACTCCATTTCATTGTGGTCACCTGCTGTTCTCCTTTAAAATTTTATGTATGTCCAAACTAAATCACCAGCAGCAGAAATAATTATGACCCTATCAAACATGGTGCTCACAATACCTGATTGCTACAGTGGGTTCTAGATGACATTGAGTTATGTATCTTTAAGCTCATTTAATAAATGTGTTAATCATAGTACTGAAACATGAAAAACATGCTCAAGACAAATAGATATTAACACAAACTGTTTAATACAGAAATGGATTCTGTTGGTTAAATTATGCAGATATTCTAATAAAAATATTCACTTTCTAATTATTTAGTAAAAGAAAAAAGTTCCAGCAACCTATTATAGAATTACATGTACTTCTTATATTCTATAGCATTACATATTTATAAAAAATATGCTTCTAAATAAAAAGATTTTACATAATTTACATTAAAGTAGATGGCTTTAAAAATATGATACTTTATATGACCACATATTCTTTAATATAGAAATGATAACAATAAGACAAATTGCTACCTATTGTAAACCAGCAAGATATTAGGGGAGAAATATCTTTAAATAACACGTGGGCATCTAAGTTAGTTTTAGCCACATTCATGCATTGGGATGATATTCTCTGAAGGAAGACACTTAGGTAAGTGTGCACCATTTGCCTCCTCGCTCAGCTGTCTTGCCTGTTTCTTTTCCAGGTCTAAAAGTCTGTACATAGATGGGCATCAGTGATCACTGTGCTCATACATTAGAAATACTGCACATGCAGCATCTTCCATCTCCCACATTTTATATCACTTGCTAGATGTTAGAAAGGCTATTATGATGGTTTCAGCCTCTATGGAGGACCACCTCAAGTTACTTGTGAATAACAAGCTATTTTTGGAGATCATAAGCTAAGAACAGTTGGGATTTCTAGAAGAAGACAAGAACAAGTTATCTTATAAATTCTTATCTGAGTAACCAAAAGTAGAAAAGCCACTAATGTCTTTTAGCAGAAAGTGTTGCATAATTAAAGAAGCTATTTCCAAATATAAGAAAGTAGACAAAATATTGGAACAAATATTTCTTTCACATTATTTATTTCAAAAATTGTACAAATAACACTTACAAGCTTTTAACCCTGTGACAGAAAAACAGAAATTCTAATGAAGTGGTTGGTATAACTTTGAATAAAATAAAAGGCATTTTTCTATACAAAATCAAAGTAGAAATTTCATTTGTGATTTAAAAAGTATGTCTGAGAATAAAACTAGTGCACATTATGATTTTAATTTTCAATTAAATAATGAATGTATAAAAAACTTAAATTTTATTTTGAATACAAGGTTTTTTTGTCATTTTTCTTAATAATTTTGTGTTAACTTCAAACTATAATGGCCAAAAATTTTAATGTGAAATTAAAATTTCAAAGCACAGATCATATGTTACAATGAAACAGAGAATGCAACTCTGAATCTAATAAAATTCCCAATATCTATAAGGTATTATTCATGTTTATATTTATTAATTTATTAGCAGACATAAATTGCATATCACATTAACATGCTCATTTCTAGAAATCAAAATTTTTGTTATTTCATAAAGATAATTTTATATAATAACTTGTATGCTACACATCATGGTCTTTATTATAAATAGAGCTAATTATCAAATTATATGTCAGGTTTTGTAGAGTATATCTTGTTCACTTCATCTAAATTTTTAATTAAAATAGCTTAAAATTTATGCATAAAAGTATCAGGTAAACTATCTTGTCTTTCACAAAAACTACTGGTATAAATAAAAACATTTCTTACACATTTCTAAAAGTAGCTGGAATGTCATATTACATAATGGTTTTTAAAAGTTTTGTTGACAGTGATTTACAATGCATTCATGAAGACATAGTAACAACAATAATAAGAGCGTGTCAAATGTCCTTGTCTAGTGTTTATTCAGGTCCCTTGGTGACCTCTGTCAGTGATGGAAGCTGACTGACATTATTGAGGTTAATTTCTATCACTCGCAAGAAGTAATGTATAATTCACAATGGAGTAGAACAGAAGTCTTCATGGACTGGATTGTTCCCTGTAGGGAATTGGCAAATATCCAAGTTGACAAAGGACTCAAGATTTATAAATCTTTGTCCAGGCCAGTGTGACGATCTGGGTTATTTAAATGAAAAGCATTAATAGTCAAATAAGTTTGCATGCATTTAAATGTGTGCATAAATTTTACATATGATTAATTGTAGTAACTGATATATTTACATAGTATTAATTATATTATTTAATAACATTATTTAATTTCTCACTTGTTATGCATGACATAAATTATTATTGCAACAAAAAGCTGATCAAATTTAAAAGTGTGGAAAGTATAGAGTTGATTTGGGGCTTCTATTTCAGACTGTGTATTTGTGAGATCCTTATTCTTCCTTCAAATTTATATGTTGAAGTTTAGTACGTAAGATAACAGTATTAGGAGCCTTTACTCTGAACCATAATTGTTT